>NW_028225184.1:18025679-18088835 GCF_052327205.1 Somniosus microcephalus
GGTACATACAATATTACTTTTAAACAATATTAATTTTAAACAGTCTTTGAACTTCATTTGGTACGTTCAATATTAATTTTAAACAGTCTTAATTTTAAACAGTCCTCAGGTTGTGACATGCTGTTACATATTTGGCCCCAAGGTATGGTCGGTCTCCTTCTCCCAGGACTAATCTCAATTTTGACAGGTCATCCAATTCCTTGAAATCTGGGTTGTTTGGCTTAGCTTGTTGAATAATATGTTTCTTGATGTGTTGAATTTTTTGCATTTTAGGAGGAAATGCATTTCTGTTTCAACCTCGCTGGCCAGACATTGATCGCATATTCTATTCTCTCTAGGCTGCCAGGATTTCTTGTATCTGCCTTTTTCAATTTCTAGTTGGTGGTCGCTTAGTCTGTACCTGGTGAGGGTCTGTCTCTGTTTTGTGTCTCTGATGGTCGTGAGGTAGTCTGCCAGTTTATATTCTCTTTTTAGTGCCCGGTAACATTCTAATCTGCTTTGGCTTTCGGTTATTTTGTTCCAATGTTCCAGGTAGGTTTCTTTGCATTGTTTAATGATTTGGTTCACTCGGATTGGTGTTTGGACGGCTGTGTTGGTCTGGGGCTGGTCAGGGTCCGGCTGAGTCCTTAGTTTCAGTAGCAGCTGACTCAGGGGACTCTTTTCTGGGTTTAGCTCTTGGGTCTGAAAGGCTTTGAAATGAAGGGTGTCTGGGGAGCTAGATTTGAGGTGATTTAGGAAGTTTAGTGCTCGTTTTTGGATGTTTATTATCAGTGGGTATCTGCCAAGTTCGGCTCTGCATGCATTTGTTGGCGTTTTTCTTTGGATGCGAAGGATGCTTCGGCAGAATTCTGCATGTAGGGCTTCTATTGTGTGTTTTTCCCATTTAGTGTAGCTTTGGTGATTTAGCGGGCCCCATACTTCACTACCGTACAGTGCAATGGGCAGGATTATGCTGTCAAATATTTTGAGCCAGATTTTGATTGGGATTTGGATGTTGTAGAATTTTCTTTTTATTGCATATAGGGCTCTTCGGGCTTTTTCTTTTAGTGCATTCACTGCTATGTTGAAGCTCCCTGATGCTGTAATGGTTAGACCAAGGTAGGTGTAGCTCATAGTGTGTCCTATCGTGGCATCACTGAGGGTAAACTGGTATTTGTTTTCCTGACATCTGGGCCTTTTTTGAAAATCATGATGTTGGTTTTTTTTAGATTTACTGTTAGTGCCCAATTTTGGCAGTATTTGTCGAGTAGGTCTAGTTGTTGCTGTAATCCCTGTTCTGTGGGAGACAGAACCAGGTCGTCTGCATAGAACAGGGATTTCACTTCTCCATCCAGGAGATGGAGACCTGGTGACTCGCTTTTGCTCCAGCATGCCTCTCTCTCTCTCTGTCCCTCTCTCTCTCGCTGTCCCTCTCTCTCTCTGTCCCTCTCTCTCTCTGTCCCTCTCTCTCCCTCTGTCTCTCTCTCTCTCTGTCTCTCTGTCCCTCTCTCTCTCTCTGTCCCTCTCTCTCTCGCTGTCCCTCTCTCTCTCTGTCCCTCTCTCTCTCTGTCCCTCTCTCTCCCTCTGTCTCTCTCTCTCTCTGTCTCTCTCTCTCTCTCTGTCCCTCTCTCTCTCTGTCCCCCTGTCTCTCTTTCTGTCCCTCTCTCTCACTGTCTCTCTCTCTCTCTCTCTCTCTCTCTGTCCCTCTCTCTCTCTGTCCCTCTCCATCTCTGTCCCCCTCTCTCTCTCTCTCTCTCTCTCTCTCTCTCTCTCTCCGTCCCTCTGTCCCTCTCTCTCTCTCTGTCCTTCTCTCTCTCTCTCTCTGTCGCTATCTCTGTCCCTCTCTCTCTCTGTCCCTCTCTCTCTGTCCCTCTCTCTCTGTCTGTCTCTCTCTCTCTCTGTCCCTCTCTCTCTCTGTCCCCCTGTCTCTCTTTCTGTCCCTCTCTCTCACTGTCTCTCTCTCTCTCTCTCTCTCTGTCCCTCTCTCTCTCTCTGTCTCTCTCTCTCCGTCCCTCTCTCTCTCTCTGTCCCTCTTTCTCTCTCTCTGTCTCTCTCTCTCTCTCTCTCTCTCTGTCTCTCTCTGTCCCTCTCTCTCTCTGTCCCTCTCTCTCTCTCTGTCCCTCTCTCTCTCTCTGTTCCCTCTCTCTCTCTGTCTCTCTCTCTCTCTCTCTGTCTCTCTCTCTCTCTCTCTGTCCCTCTCTCTCTCTGTCTCTCTCTCTGTCCCTCTCTCTGTCTCTCTGTCCCTCTCTCTCTCTGTCTCTCTCTCTCTCTGTCCCTCTCTCTCTCTGTCCCTCTCTCTCTGTCCTCTTTGTTTCTTTTTTTCTATTGTCCGATCGCAGCCCTGCCTCCGATCCATCTTTTCTATCCAGTTTTGAAGAAAGGTTCGACCGAAACGTCAACTCAAATTTATGTCCACGGATGTTGCCTGAACTGCTGCGTTTTTCCAGCATTTTCTGTTGTTAATCACACTGCCCCGCTCACTCCCCATATCGCTGTATCAATCCCAAACTAATCCCCCTGCCCTGCTCTCTCCCCATAGCCCTGTATCAATCCCAATCTAATCCCACTGACCCGCTCACTCCCCATAGCCCTGTATCAATCCCCAAAATAATCCCACTGCCCCGCTCACTCCCCATAGCCCTGTATTAATCACACTGCCCCGCTCACTCCCGATAGCCCTGTATCAATCCCAAACTAATCTCACTGCCCTGCTCTCTCCCAATAGCCCTGCATCAATCCCAAACTAATCCCACTGCCCCGCTCTCTCCCCATATCCCTGTATCAATCCCAAACTAATCACACTGCCCCGATCTCTCCCGATAGCCCTGTATCAATCCCAAACTATTCCCAATGCTTCGCTCGCTCCTGATAACCCTGTATCAATCCCAAACTAATCAGACTGCCCTGCTCTCACCCCATAGCCCTGTATCAATCCCCAAACTAAGCCCATTGCCCCGCGCTCTCCCATAGCCCTGTATCAATCCCCAAACTAATCCCACTGCCCCGCTCTCTCCCGATTGCCCTATATCAATCCCAAACTAAACACACTGCCCCGCTCTCTCCTGATAGCTCTGTATCAATCCCAAACTAATCCCACTGCCCCGCACTCTCCCCATAGCCCTGTATCAATCCCAAACAAATCACACTGCCCCGCTCTCACCCCACAGCACGGTATCAAATCCCAAACTAATCCCACTGCCCCACTCTCTCCCCATAGCCCTGTATCAATCTCAAACTAATCCCACGGCCCCGATCTCTCCCGATAGCCCTGTATCAATCCCAAACTAACCCACTGCCCCACTCACCCCATAGCCCTGTATCAATCCCCAAACTAATCAAACTGCCCCACTCTCTCCCCATAGCCCTGTATGAATCCCCAAACAAATCCCACTGCCCCGCTCTCTCCCATAGCCCTGTATCAATCCGCAAACTAATCCCACTGCCCAATCGCTCCCCATAGCCCTGTATCAATCCCAAACTAATCCCAGTGCCCCGCTCACTCCCGATAGCCCTGCATCAATCCAAAACTAATCGCAAAGCCCCACTCTCTCCCCATAGTCCTGTATCAATACCAAACTAATCCCAATGCCCCGCTCTCTCCCCATAGCCCTGTTTCAATCCCCAAACTAATCCCACTGCCCAGCTCTCTCCCCATAGCCCTGTATCAATTCCCAAACTAATCCCACTGCCCGCTCTCTCCCCATAGCCCTGTATCAATCCCCAAACTAATCCCACTGCCCTGCTCTCTCCCCATAGCCCTGTATCAATCACCAAACTAATCCCACTTCCCTGCTGACTCCCCATAGCCCTGTATCAATCCCCAATCTAATCCCACTGCCCCGCTATCTCCCCATAGCCCTGTATCAATCCCAAACTAATCCCACTGCCTCGCTTTCCCCCATAGCTCTGTCTTGATCCCAAACTAATCCCACTGCCCTGCTCTCCCCCCATAGCCCTGAATCAAACCCCTGGGTTAGAGAGAGGGGAAATCAGCCAGGGTTGATGCTCCTGATCACTATCCAGTGACCCCTGGGTTAGAGAGAGGGGAAATCAGCCAGGGTTCCTGCTCCTGATCACTGCCCAGTGAACCCTGGGTTAGAGAGAGGGGAAATCAGCCTGGGTTCCTGCTCCTGATCACTGCCCAGTGACCCCTGGGTTAGAGAGAGGAGAAATCAGTTAGGGTTCCTGCTCCTGATCACTGCCCAGTGACCCCTGGGTTTGGGAGAGGGGAAATCAGCCAGGGTTCATGCTCCTGATCACAGTGCAGAGATCCCTGGGTAAGAGAGAGAGGGAAATCAGCCTGGGTTCCTGCTCCTGATCACTGCACAGTGACCCCTGGGTTAGAGAGAGAGGGAAATCAGCCAGGGTTCCTGCTACTGATCACAGTCCAGTGACCCCTGGGTTAGAGAGAGAGGGGAAATCAGCCAGGGTTCCTGCTCCAGATCACTGTCCATTGACCCCTGGGTTAGAGAGAGAGTGAAATCAGCCAGGGTTGCTGCTCCTCATCACAGTCCAGTGACCCCTGGGTTAGAGAGAGAGGGGAAATCAGCCAGGGTTCGTGCTCCTGATCACTGTCCAGTGACGCCTGGGTTAGAGAGAGAGGTGAAATCAGCCAGGGTTCCTGCTGATACAGGGCTTTGGGGTGAGAGCGGGGCAGTGGGATTAGTTTGGGGATTGATACAGGGCTATGGGAAAGAGCGGGGAAGTGTGATTAGTTTGGGATTGATACAGGGCTATGGGGAGACACGGGGGCAGTGGGATTAGTTTGGGATTGATGCAGGGGGGAGCGAGGCAGTGGGATTAGTTTGGGATTGATGCAGTTCTATGGGAAGTGAGCAGGGCAGTGGGATTAGCTTGGGATTGATACAGGGCTATGGGGAGAGTGCCAGGCAGTGGGATTAGTTTGGGATTGATACAGGGCTATGGGGAGAGAGCGGGGCAGTGGGATTAGTTTGGGGATAGTTACAGGGCTATCGGGAGAGATTGAGGCAATGTGATTAGTTTGGGAATGATGCAGGACTATGGGTAGAGAGCGGGGCAGTGGGGTTAGTTTGGGATTGTTACAGGACTATGGGGAGAGAGCGGGGCAGTGGGATTAGTTTGGGATTGATACAGGGCCATGGGGAGAGAGCGGGGAAGTGTGAATAGTTTGGGATTGATGCAGGACTATGGGTAGAGAGCGGGGCAGTGGGATTAGGTTGGGATTGATTCAGGGCTATCGGGAGAGATCGGGGCAGTGGGATTAGTTTGGGGATTGATACAGGGCTATGGGTTGAGAGCGGGGCAGTGGGATTAGTTTGGGGATTGATACAGGGCTATGGGTTGAGAGCGGGGCAGTGTGATTCGTTTGGCATTGATACAGGGCTACCGGGAGAGAGCAGGATGGTGGGATTAGTTTGCGATTGATACAGGGCTCTCGGGAGTGAGCGGGGCAGTGGGATTAGTTTGGGATTGATACAGAGCTATGGGGACTGAGCGGGGCAGTGGGATTAGTTTGGGGATTGATACAGGGCTATGGGGAGAGAGCGGGGCAGTGTGATTAGTTTGGGATTGAAACAGGGCTATCGGGAGAGAGCGAGGTATTGGGAATAGTTTGGGATTGATACAGGGCTATCGGCAGAGGTACGGGCAGTGTGATTCCTTTGGCATTGATACAGGGCTATAGGGCGAGAGCGGGGCAGTGTGGTTAGTTTGGGATTGATACAGGGCTATGGGGAGAGAGCGGGGCAGTGGGATTAGTTTGGGATTGATGCAGGAATATGGGGGGAGAGCGGGGCAGTGGGATTACTTTGGGATTGATACAGGGCTCTCGGGAGTGAGCGGGGCAGTGGGATTAGTTTGGGATTGATACAGAACTATGGGGAGTGAGCAGGGCAGTGGGATTAGTTTGGGGATTGATACAGGGCTATGGGGGGAGAGCGGGGCAATGGGATTAGTTTGGGGATTGATTCTAGGCTATGGGGAGAGAGAGGGGCAGTGGGATTAGATGGGGATTGATACAGGGCTATAGGGTGAGAGCAGGGCATTCTGATTAGTTTGAGATTGATACAGGGTTATCGGGAGCGAGCGAAGCATTGGGAATAGTTTGGGATTGATACAGGGCTATCGGGAGAGATCGGGGCAGTGTGATTAGTTTGGGACTGATAAAGGGCTATGGGGTGAGAGCGGGGTTGTGGGATTAGTTTTGGGGATTGATACAGGGCTATGGGGAGAGAGTGGGGCAGTGTGATTAGTTTGGGATTGATGCAGGACTATGGGAAGAGAGCGGGGCAGTGGGATTAGTTTAGGATTGATGTAGGGCTATGGGGGGAGAGCGGGGCAGTGGGATTAGTTTGGGGATTGATACAGGGCTATGGGGAGAGAGCGGGGCAGTGGGATTAGTTTGGGGATTGAAACATGGCTTTGGGGAGAGAGCGGGGCAGTGTGATTAGTTTGGGGATTGATACAGGGCTATGGGGAAAATGCGGGGCAGTGGGATTAGTTTGGGATTGATACAGGGCTATGGGGAGAGAGCGGGGCTGTGGGATTAGTTTGCGATTGATACAGGGCTATTGGGAGAGAGCGGGACAGTGGGAATAGTTTAGGATTGATACAGGGCTATGGGGAGAGAGCCGAGCAGTGAGAATAGTTTAGGGATGGATACACGGCTGCGGGGAGAGATCGGGGCAGTGGGATTAGTTTGAGATTGAAACAGGGCTATCGGGAGAGCGAGGCATTGGGAATAGTTTGGGATTGATACAGGGCTATTGGGAGAGATCGGGGCAGTGTGATTAGTTTGGGATTGATACAGGGCTATGGGGAGAGAGCGGGGCAGTGTGATTAGTTTGGGGATTGATACAGGGCTATGGGGAAAGAGCGGGGCAGTGGTATTAGTTTGCGATTGATGCAGGGCTATGGGGAGAGAGCGGGGCCGTGTGATTAGTTAGGGATTGATACAGGGCTTTGGGGAGAGACGGGGGCAGTGGGATTAGTTTGGGATTGATGCAGGACTATGGGGAGAGAGCTGGGCAGTGGGATTGTTTTGGTGATTGATACAGGGCTATCGGGAGAGAGCGAGGCAGTGTCATTGGATTGGGATTGATACAGGGCTATCGGGAGAGAACGAGGCAGTGGGATTAGTTTCAGATTGATACAGGGCTATCGGGAGAGAGCGAGACATTGGGAATAGTTTGGGATTGATACAGGGCTAGCGGGAGAGATCGGGGCAGTGTGATTCGTTTGGGATTGATACAGGGCTCTGGGGTTTTGTAAATTCCACATGTCCTGTGCTTGAAGTCTCTGACATTGGCCAGACATTGTTTAAGCATTGTCTTGGGCTGTTTACTATGAACACCTTTACCTGTTTCTGATCTACACAGGATGCAACAGATCAGAAAAACCTCCATTCAACAATGCGAATTCCTATCTCTGCAAAGACATCATACTGTTCCACAATGCAGGAATGTCGCAAACAGCTTTTGATAGCTGAGATCAACTTTAACCATTCAAATCTTTCAGGTAAAGAAGCTCCCAGATTCCGAGCCACAAATTGAATCGTTTAAGACAGAAAGAATGTCACAGAAATGTGATTTATTGCTGTTATTTTACAATTTACAAATATACACACAATTTGTGTCACTGAATTATAAACAAAAAGCAGGCAAAGCTATGACTTAACAGAAATAAACACTTGTTCTTCTTCCTGGACAGCAAAACCAGTCAGACTGACTTGCAAATGTTTACTGATATGTTGACGTAAAGCTTTATAATTTACCAATTTCACTTCTAATGTTTTTCTCTCAAACATTCTCCACAATATTAATCCCTGCTCTTGTCACAATGAGTGTTGAATTATTTTAGGTACTTCGCAATTAAAAGCAGGAAACAAACGTCATTATACTCACAAATTTTAATCTCCTATTTCAAACATTCAAACCAAATCGAATTGTACGTTATCACTTCAATCAAAGTATTTTCTGTGTCTCTCTCAATAAACAAAGAGTGGTTTCTTCTAAAGTAGCTTCCTGCAATTTTTTACATCATTACATAACTCTTGCTTCAATTAACACTCCACTAAATGTTTAAGAGGAAATCTATATTTACGTTATTCCTGCGACTTGTTAGGACTATCGAACGACAGACATTATAAAATGGTTTGTGTTTTTCCCCTTTCTTGGTTCTCTTCCTAAATGTCTTAATGGTATATTTTTAAAAAGTCATTAAAAAGTAATATGTAACTCCTACAAATCCTCCCCTACCTTCCCCCTCCTCAACACCATGGTTGCATGTTTGTGTAAAGCTACTCACTTCAGTCAATCACTCAAAATCAAATCTTGAGATATTTCAATTTGAAAACATTTTAACCATTTCAGAGCTCTTTAAAAGCGTTTGGACTTCAAGACCTGGTTGAAACTTGTTTAGGTGAGGGGAAAATTGGCTTTTCCTTCAGTCTCTTCCAAAATCATGTTCGAAACTTAGGGGGGAAAAGTGTTTTTTACACACATTTTTGGTGAAAAGTTCATTAAAAATCTTTAAATTCTTTCAAGTCTCACTGCAGCTTTGACAGAAGAAGTTGCTCCAAGTTTCTCCTTCCCCCTTCAATGCTGTCGTTAAACATCCGACAAAATGAAGTCTAATTCCAAACGGAGCTCCAATCAGAGAGTGAATAAAGTGGTTAAACTTCCTAAGAAGGCGGCGAGGTTATCTATCCCCGGCCTTGGCGATGAGTTGGGATCAGTTTTTGGAGATGTTGTTTCCTCTTTTTCTGTTGCCGTCCCTTCCGTCTCTAAGACTCTGAGGTACAAACGGAGGGACAAACTATTTCCCTTTCTCGCAACATGATTTAAATAACCCTGGCTGATTTCCCTCTCTCTCTAACCCAGGGATCACTGGACAATGATCAGGAGCAGGAACCCTGGCTGATTTTCCCCTCTCTCTAACCCAGGGGTCACTGGGCAGTGATCAGGAGCAGGAACCCTGGCAGATTTCCCCTCTCTCTAACCCAGGGGTCACTGGACAATGATCAGGAGCAGGAACCCTGGCTGATTTCCCCTCTCCCTAACCCAGGGGTCACTGGACAGAGATCAGGAGCACGAACCCTGGCTGATTTCCCCTCTCTCTAACCCAGGGGTCACTGGACAGTGATCAGGAGCAGGAACCCTGGCTGATTTCCCCTCTCTCTAACCCAGGGGTCACTGGATAGTGATCAGGAGCATGAACACTGGCTGATTTCCCCTCTCTCTCTAACCCAGGGGTCACTGGACTGTGATCAGGAGCAGGAACCCTGGCTGATTTCACCTGTCTCTCTAACCCAGGGGTCACTAGACTGTGATCAGGAGCAGGAACCCTGGCTGATTTTCCCTCTCTCTCTAACCCAGGGGTCACTGGGCAGTGATCAGGAGCAGGAACCCTGGCTGATTTCCCCTCTCTCTAACCCAGGGGTCACTGGATAGTGATCAGGAGCATGAACCCTGGCTGATTTCCCCTCTCTCTCTAACCCAGGGTTCACTGGATAGTGATCAGGAGCAGGAACCCTGGCTGATTTCACCTGTCTCTCTAACCCAGGGTTCACTGGATAGTGATCAGGAGCAGGAACCCTGGCTGACTTCCCTCTCTCTCTAACCCAGGGGTCACTGGGCAGTGATCAGGAGCAGGAACCCTGGCTGATTTCCTCCTGTCTCTAACTCAGGGGTCACTGGGCAGTGATCAGGAGCAGGAACCCTGGCTGATTTCTCCTCTCTCTAACCCAGGGTTCACTGGACTGTGATCAGGAGCAGGAACCCTGGCTGGTTTCCCCTCTCTCTCTAACTCAGGGGTCACTGGACTGTGATCAGGAGCAGGAACCCTGGCTGATTTCGCCTCTCTCTCTAACCCAGGGGTCACTGGACTGTGATCAGGAGCAGGAACCCTGGCTGATTTCACCTCTCTCTCTAACCCAGGATTCACTGGACAGTGATCAGGAGCACGAACCCTGTCTGATTTCCCCTCTCTCTAACCCAGGGGTCACTGGACCATGATCAGGAGCAGGAACCCTGGCTGATTTTCCCTCTCTCTCTGTCCCTCTCTCTCTGTCCTTCTCTCTCTGTCCCTCTCTCTCTGTCCCTCTCTCTCTGTCCCTCTCTCTCTCTGTCCCCCTCTCTCTGTCCCCCTCTCTCTGTCCCTCTCTCTCTGTCCCTCTCTCTCTGTCTCTCTCTCTCTGTCCCTCTCTCTCTGTCTCTCTCTCTCTCTGTCCCTCTCTCTCTGTACCTCTCTCTCTCTCTGTCTCTCTCTCTGTCCCTCTCTCTCTCTCTGTCCCTCTCTCTCTCTGTCACTCTCTCACTGTCCCTCTCTCTCTGTCCCTCTCTCTCTGTCCCTCTCTCTCTCTGTCCCTCTCTCTTTGTCCCGCTCTCTCTCTCTCTCCCTCTCTCTCTGTCTCTCTCTCTCAGTCATAGAGTCATAGAGTTTTACAGCACAGAAAGAGGCCCTTCGGCCCATCGTGTGTGCGCCGCCCATCCCTCCCTGTCCAGTCTAATCCCATTTTCCAGCATTTGATCCATAGCCTTGTATGCAATGGCATTTCAAGTGCTCATCCAAATGCTTCTTGAATGTTGTGAGGGTTCCTGCCTCTACCACCCTTTCAGGCAGTGAGTTCCAGATTCCAACCACCCTCTGGGTGAAAAAGTTCCTCCTCAAATCCCCCCTAAATCTCCTGCCCCTTACCCTGAATCTGTGCCCCCTTGTTATTGACCCCCCTACTAAGGGGAAAAGTTCCTCTTTATCTACCCTATCGATGCCCCTCATCATTTTGTACACCTCAATCAGTTCCCCCCTCAGCCTCCTTTGCTCCAAGGAAAACAACCCCAGCCTGTTGAGTCTTTCTTCATAGCTGAGGCGCTCCATCCCAGGTAACATCCTGGTGAATCTTCTCTGCACCCTCTCCAAAGCAATCACATCCTTCCTATAGTGAGGTGACCAGAACTGCACACAGTACTCCAGCTGTGGCCTCACCAGCGTTTTGTACAGCTCCATCATAACCTCCCTGCTCTTATATTCTATGCCTCTGCTAATGAAGGCAAGTATCCCATAAGCCTTTTTAACCACCTTATCTACCTGTTCCGCTGCCTTCAGGGATCTATGTACATGTACACCAAGGTCCCTCTGACCCTCTGTACTTCCTAGGGTCCTACCACTCATTGTGTATTCCCTTGCCTTATTTGTCCGTCCAAAATGCATCACCTCGCACTTTTCCGGGTTAAATTCCATTTGCCACTTTTCCGCCCATCTGACCAACCCGTTAATATCGTCCTGTAGCCTGAGGCTTTCCTCCTCGCAATTTACCACCCCACCAATTTTCGTGTCATCCGCGAACTTACTGATCATACCCTTTACATTCTCATCCAAATCATTTATGTAGATCACAAACAATAAGGGACCCAGCACCGATCCCTGAGGTACCCCACTGGACACAGGCTTCCAGTCACAAAAGCAACCTTCGACCATCACACTCTGCCTCCTGCCACTCAGCCAGTTTAGGATCCAATGCGCCAAGGCACCCTGGATCCCATGGGCTCTTACCTTCTTGACCAGTCTCCTATGCGGGACCTTGTCAAAAGCTTTACTGAAGTCCATGTAAACCACATCCACAGCATTTCCCTCATCCACACACCTAGTCACCCCCTCGAAAAATTCAATCAGATTGGTCAGACATGATTTACCCTTGACAAAGCCATGCTGACTATCCCCGATTAATCCTTGCCTCTCCAAGTGGAGACTAATTTTGTCCCTCAGAATTTTTTCCAATAATTTCCCTACCACAGATGTTAGGCTCACTGGCCTGTAATTCCCTGGTTTATCCCTGCTACCCTTCTTGAATAATGGTGCTACGTTAGCTGTTCTCCAGTCCTCTGGTACATCCCCTGTGGCCAGAGAGGTTCTGAAAATTTGTGTCAGAGCCCTTGCAATCTCCTCCTTTGCCTCACACAACAGCCTGGGATACATCTCGTCCGGGCCTGGGGATTTATCCACTTTTTGGCCTGCTAAAACCGTTAGTACCTCCTCCCTCTCGATGCTAATATGTTCAAGTATGTCACAGTCCCCTTGCCCGACTTCTATGTCTACATCGTCTTTCTCCACAGTGAACACTGAGGCAAAAAATTCATTTAAAACCCCACCTACTTCATCTGGCTCTACACACAGCTTGCCACTTTGGTCCCTAATGGGCCCTACCCTTTCCCTGGTTATCCTCTTGCCCTTAATATACTTATAAAACATCTTAGGATTTTCCTTTATTTTGCTCGCCAGTGTTATTTCATGGCCCCTCCTCGCCCTCCTAATTTCCTTTTTAAGTATGCCCCTGCACCTCTTATACTCCTCTAGGGCTTCCACCGTCTTTTGTCTTTTGTAACTGCCAATAGCCCCCCTTTTTTTCCTAATGCATTTTTGTATCTCCCTTGTCATCCAAGGTTCCCTTTGCTTGTTGGTCCCACCCTTGACCTTTACAGGAACATGTTGGCGTTGTACTCTCTCTATTTCCCTTCTGAAAGTCTCCCACTGCTTTGATGTGGATTTTCCTATAAGTAGCTGCTCCCAGTCCACTTTTGCCAGATCCTGTCTTATCTTATTAAAATCGGCCTTCCCCCAATTTAGAACCCTGATTTCCGGGCCGTCTTTGTCTTTTTCCATGACCACCTTAAATTTCACCGAATTGTGGTCACTGTCGCCAAAATGCTCTCCTACTGACACTTCCACCACCTGCCCGGCTACATTCCCTAGAATTAGGTCCAGTACCGCCCCCTCTCTTGTAGGACTTTCTACATGTTGGCTCAAAAAGCTTTCCTGGATGCACTTTAAGAATTCTGCACCCTCCAAGCCTTTCATACTCTGACTATCCCAATTTATATTGGGGAAGTTGAAATCCCCCACTATTACTACCCTATTATTTTGTCCCTCTCTGTCCCTCTCTCTCTGTCCCTCTCTCTCTCTGTCCCTCTCTCTCTGTCCCTCTCTCTCTGTCTCTCTCTCTCTCTGCCTCTCTCTCTCTCTCTGTCCCTCTCTCTCTCTGTCCCTCTCTCTCTGTCCCTCTCTCTCTCTGTCCCTCTCTCTCTGTCCCTCTCTCTCTCTGCCTCTCTCTCTCTCTCTGTCCCTCTCTCTCTGTCCCTCTCTCTCTGTCCCTCTCTCTCTCTGTCCCTCTCTCTCTGTCCCTCTCTCTCTCTGTCTCTTTCTCTCTGTCCCTCTCTATCTGTCCCTCTCTCTCTCTGTCCCCCTCTCTCTCTGTCCCTCTCTCTCTCTGTCCCTCTCACTCTCTGTCTCTCTCTCTCTCTGTCCCTCTCGCTCTGTCCCTCTCTCTCTCTGTCCCTCTCTCTCTGTCCCTCTCCCTCTCTGTCCCTCTCTCTCTGTCCCTCTCCCTCTCTGTCCCTCTCCCTCTCTGTCCCTCTCTCTCTGTCCCTCTGTCTTTCTGTCCCCCTCTCTCTCTGTCACTCTCTCACTGTCCCTCTCTCTCTGTCCCTCTCTCTCTCTGTCTCTCTGTCTCTCTCTCTCTGTCCCTCTCTCTCTGTCCCTCTCTCTCTCTCCCTCTCTCTCTGTCCCTCTCTCTCTGTCCCTCTCTCTCTGCCTCTCTCTCTCTGTCCCTCTCTCTGTCCCTCTCGCTCTGTCCCTCTCTCTCTCTGTCTATCTCTCTCTGTCCCTCTCTCTCTCTGTCCCTCTCTCACTGTCCCCCTCTCTCTCTGTCTCTCTCTCTCTGTCCCTCTCTCTCTCTGTCCCTCTCTCTCTGTCCCTCTCTCGCTCTGTCCCTCTCACTCTATCCCTCTCTCTCTCTGTCCCCCCTCTCTCTGTCCCCCTCTCTCTCTGTCCCTCTCTCTCTCTGTCCCTCTCTCTCTGTCCCTCTCTCTCTGTCCCTCTCTCTCCCTCTCTCTCTCTCTCTCTGTCCCTCTCTCTCTCTGTCCCTCTATCTCTCTGTCCCCCTCTCTCTCTGTCCCCCTCTCTCTCTGTCCCTCTCTCTCTCTGTCTCTCTCCCTCTCTGTCTCTCTCTCTCTGTCCCTCTCTCTCTCTGTCCCTCTCTCTCTCTGTCCCTCTCTCTCTCTCTCTCTGTCCCTCTCTCTCTCTCTCTCTGTCCCTCTCTCTCTGTCCATCTCTCTCTCTGTCCCTCTCTCTCTCTCTGTCCCTCTCTCTCTCTGCCCCGCTCTCTCCCCATATACATGTATCAATCCTAAACTAATCACACTGCCCCGCTCTCTCCTGATAACCCTGTATCAATCCCCAAAGTAATCCCACTGCCCAGCTCTCTCCCGATAGCCCTGTAGCAATCACAAACTAATCCCACTGCCCCGCTCTCTCCCCATAGCCCTGCATCAATGCCAAACTTATTCCACTGCCCCACTCTCTCGCCATAGTCCTGCATCAATCCCAAACTAATCCCACTGCCCCGCTCTCTCCCCATAGTCCTGCATCAATGCCAAACGTATCCCACTGCCCCGCTCTCTCGCCATAGTCCTGCATCAATCCCAAACTAATCCCAACGCCCCGCTCTCACCCCAAAGCCCTGTATCAATCCCCTAACTAATCCCACTGCCCCCATCTCACCCCAAAGCCCTGTATCAATTCTCTAACTAATCCCACTGCCCCGCTCTCCCCCCATAGCCCTGTATCAATCCCAAACTAATCCCACTGCCCTGCTCTCACCCCAAAGCCCTGTATCAATCCCCAAACTAATCCCACTGCCCCACTCTCAAACCAAAGCCCTGTATCAATCCCAAACGAATCCCACTGCCCCGCTCTCTCCCCATAGTCCTGCATCAATCCCAAGCTAATCCCACTGCCCCGCTCTCTCCCCATAGCCCTGTATCAATCCCCACACTAATCACACACGTAAACTCGAGGAAGAGCACCTCATCTTCCGATTACGCACTCTGCAGCCTTCCGGACTCGATATTGAATTCAACAATTTCAGATCATAACCTCGGCCCCTATTTCATTTTTTCTTGTAATTTTTCCACTCCTTTCCCCCGCCCCCCCCTTTCCTTTTGTTTCGCTCTCACACCTGGCAGCTAACCCTTGCCCTGCCAGTACACTTTACACCCAATCTCAGCCTATTACCATCTCGTCTAGCTTCTAACACCTTTCATTGTCACTTTTTTACTTCTTTTGTTTCTTTTATTCTATTGTCCAATCGCAGCCCTGCCTCCGATCCATCTTTTCATTCCAGTTTTGAAGAAAGGTTCGGCCCGAAACGTCAACTCAAATTTCTGTCCACGGATGTTGCCTGAACTGCTGAGTTTTTCCAGCAGTTTCTCTTGTTAATCACATTGCCCCGCTCACTCCCCATATCCCTGTATCAATCCCAAACTAATCCCCCTGCCCTGCTCTCTCCCCATAGCCCTGTATCAATCCCAATCTAATCCCACTGCCCCGCGCTCTCCCCATAGATACAGAGTAAAGCTCCCTCTGCACTGTCCCATCAAACACTCCCAGGGCAGGTACAGCACGGGTTAGATACAGAGTAAAGCTCCCTCTACACTGTCCCATCAAACACTCCCAGGGCAGGTACAGCACGGGTTAGATACAGAGTAAAGCTCCCTCTACACTGTCCCATCAAACACTCCCAAGGCAGGTACCGCACGGGGTTAGATACAGAGTAAAGCTCCCTCTACACTGTCCCATCAAACACTCCCAAGGAAGGTACCGCACGAGGTTAGATACAGAGTAAAGCTCCCTCTACACTGTCCCATCAAACACTCCCAGGGCAGGTACCGCACGGTGTTAGATACAGAGTAAAGCTCCCTCTACACTGTCCCATCAAACACTCCCAAGGCAGGTACAGCACGGGGTTAGATACAGAGTAAAGCTCCCTCTACACTGTCCCATCAAACACTCCCAGGGCAGGTACAGCACGGGTTAAATACAGAGTAAAGCTCCCTCTACACTGTCCCATCAAACACTCCCAGGGCAGGTACAGCACGGGATTAGATACAGGGTAAAGCTCCCTCTACACTGTCCCATCAAACACTCCCAGGGCAGGTACCGCACGGGTTAGATACAGAGTAAAGCTCCCTCAACACTGTCCCATCAAATAATCCCAGGGCAGGTACAGCACGGGGTTAGATACAGAGTAAAGCTCCCTCTACACTGTCCCCATCAAACACTCCCAGGGCAGGTACAGCGCGGGTTAGATACAGAGTAAAGCTCCCTCTACACTGTCCCATCATACACTCCCAGGGCAGGTACAGCACGGGGTTAGATACACAGTAAAGCTCCCTCTACACTGTCCCATCAAATAATCCCAGGGCAGGTACAGCACGGGGTTAGATACAGAGTAAAGCTCCCTCTACACTGTCTCATCAAACACTCCCAGGGCAGGTACAGCATGGGTTAGATACAGAGTAAAGCTCCCTCTGCACTGTCCCATCAAACACTCCCTGGGCAGATACAGCACGGGGTTAGATACAGAGTAAAGCTACCTCTACACTGTCCCATCAAACACTCCCAGGGCAGGTACAGCATGGGTTAGATACAGAGTAAAGCTCCCTCTACACTGTCCCATCAAACACTCCCAGGGCAGGTACAGCACGGGCTAGATACAGAGTAAAGCTCCCTCTACACTGTCCCATCAAACATTCCCAGGGCAGGTACAGCACGGGTTAGATACAGAGTAAAGCTCCCTCTACACTGTCCCCATCAAACACTCCCAGGGCAGGTACAGCATGTGTTAGATACAGAGTAAAGCTCCCTCTACACTGTCCCATCAAACATACCCAAGGCAGGTACAGCACGGGTTAGATATAGTGTAATGCTCCCTCTACACTGTCCCATCAAACACTCCCAGGGCGATGGGGAGAGAACGTGGCAGTGGGATTAGTTTGTGAATGATACAGGGCTATCGGGAGAGAGCAAGGCCTTGGGAATAGTTTGGGATTGATACAGGGCAATCGGGAGATATCGGAGCAGTGTGATTAGTTTGGGATTGATACAGGGCTATGGGGAGAGAGTGGGAAAGTGGGATTAGTTTGCAATTGATACAGGGCTATCGGGAGAAAGCGGGTCTTTGGGATTAGTTTGGGATTGATACAGGGCTATCGGGAGAGAGCGGGACAGTGGGATTAGTTTGGTATTGATACAGGGCTATCGGGAGAGATTGGGGTAGTGTGATTAGTTTGAGATTCATACAGGGCTATGGGGAGAGTACGGGGCATTGGGATTAGTTTGCGATTGATACAGGTCTATGTGGAGAGAGAGGGTCAGTGGGACTAGTTTGGGATTGATACAGTTCTATGGGCAGAGAGCGGGGCAGTGGGATTAGTTTGGGGATTGATACAGATCTATGGGGTGAGAGCGGGGCAGGGTGATTAGTTTGGGATTGATACAGGACTACGGGGAGAGAGCGGGGCAGTGGGATTAGTTTGGGATTGATGCAGGGCTATGGGGTGAGAGCGCGGCAGTAGGATTAGTTTGGGAATGATGCATGGCTATGGGGTGAGAGCGGGGCAGTGTGATTAATTCAGGATTGATGCAGGACTATGGGAAGAGAGCGGGGCAGTGTGATTTGTTTGGGGATTGATACAGGACTATGGGGAGAGAGCGTGGCAGCGGGATTGTTTTGCGATTGATACAGGGCTATGGGGAGAGAGCGGGGCAGTGGGATTAGTTTGGGATTGATACAGAGCTATGGGGAGATAGCGGGGCAGTGAGATTAGTTTGACATTGATACACGGCTATGGGGAGAGAGCAGGGCAGTGGGATTCGTTTGGGGATTGATACAGGGCTATGGGGAGACCGCGGGGCAGTGGGATTAGTTTGGGATTGATACAGGGCTATCAGGAGAGATCGGGGCATTGTGATTAGTTTGCGATTGGGACAGGGCGATGGGGAGAGAGCGGGCATTGGGATTAGTTTGGGATTGATACAGGGCTATCGGGAGAGAGCAGGACAGTGGGATAAGTTTGGGATTGATACAGGGCTATCGGGAGTGAGCGGGGCAGTGGGATTAGTTTGGGATTGATACAGGGCTATGGGGAGTGAGTGGGGCAGTGGGCTTAGTTTGGGGATTGATACAGGGCTATGGGGTTGTGAGTGGGGCAGTGGGATTAGTTTGGGTTGGATACAGGGCTATGGCGAGAGAGCGGGGCAGTGGAATTAGCTTGGGATTGATACAGGGCTATGGGGTGAGAGCGGGGCAGTGTGATTTGTTTGGGATTGATACAGGGTTATGGGGAGAGCGGGGCAGTGGGATTAGTTTGGGATTGATACAGGGCTATGGGGAGAGTTCAGGGCAGTGGGATTAGTTTGGGATTGATACAGGGCTATCGGCAGTGAGCGGGGTAGTGGCATTAGTTTGGGATTGATACAGGGCTTTGGGGAGAGATCGGGGCAGTGGGATTAGTTTGGGATTGATGGAGGGCTTTGGGTTGAGAGCGGGGCAGTGTGAATAGCTTGGGATTGATACAGGGCTTTGGGGTGAGAGCGGGGAAGTGGGATTAGTTTGGGATTGATACAGGGCTATGGGGAGAGAACCGGGCAGTGGGATTAGTTTGGGATTGATACAGGACTATGGGGAGAGAGCGGGGCAGTGGGATTAGATTGGGATTGATACAGGGCTATGGGGAGAGAGCGGAGCAGGTGGGATTAGTTTGGGATTGATGCAGGGCTATGGGGGGAGAGCGGGGCAGTGGGATTAGTTTGGGATTGATAGAGAGCTATGGGCAGAGAGCGGGGCAGTGGGATTAGTTTGGGATTGATACAGGGCTGTGGGGTGAGAGCGGGGCAGTGGGATTAGTTTGGGATTGATACAGAGCTATGGGGAGAGTTCGGGGCAGTGGGATTACTTTGGGGATTGATACAGGGCTATGGAGGGAGAGCGAGGCAGCGTGATTACTTTGGGGATTGATGCAGGGCTATGGGCTGAGAGCGGGGCAGTGTGATTAATTTAGGATTGTTACACGGCTTTGGGGAGAGAGCGGGGCAGTGTGATTAGTTTGGGATTGATACACGGCTATGGGGTGAGAGCGGGGCAGTGGGATTAGTTTGGGACTGATGCAGGTCTACGGGGAGAGAGCGGGGCACTGGGATAAGTTTGGGATTGATTCAGGTCTATGGGGGGAGAGCGAGGCAGTGTGATTAGTTTGGGATTGATACAAGGCTATCGGGAGAGAGCGGGGCAGTGTGATTAGTTTGGGATTGATACAGGGCTATGGGGAGAGAGCGGGGCGGTGTGATTAGTTTGCGATTGATACAGGGCTGTGGCGAGAGCGCGGGGCAGTGGCATTAGTTTGGGATTGATGCAGCACTATCGGGAGAGATCGGGGCAGTGTGATTAGTTTGGGATTGATACAGGACTATGGGGAGAGCGCGGGGCAGTGGGATTAGTTTGGGATTGATACAGGGCTATCGGGAGAGAGTGAGGCATTGGGAATATTTTGGGATTGATACAGGGCTATGGGGAGAGAGCGGGGCAGTGTGATTAATTTAGGATTGTTACACGGCTTTGGGGAGAGAGCGGGGCAGTGTGATTAGTTTGGGATTGATACACGGCTATGGGGTGAGAGCGGGGCAGTGGGATTAGTTTGGGACTGATGCAGGTCTACGGGGAGAGAGCGGGGCACTGGGATAAGTTTGGGATTGATTCAGGTCTATGGGGGGAGAGCGAGGCATTGTGATTATTTTGGGATTGATACAAGGCTATCGGGAGAGAGCGGGGCAGTGTGATTAGTTTGGGATTGATACAGGGCTATGGGGAGAGAGCGGGGCGGTGTGATTAGTTTGCGATTGATACAGGGCTGTGGCGAGAGCGCTGGGCAGTGGCATTAGTTTGGGATTGATGCAGCACTATCGGGAGAGATCGGGGCAGTGTGATTAGTTTGGGATTGATACAGGACTATGGGGAGAGCGCGGGGCAGTGGGAATAGTTTGGGATTGATACAGGGCTATCGGGAGAGATCGGCATAGCCCTGTATCAATCCCAAACTAATCACACTGTCCCGCTCTCTCCCGATAGCCCTGTATAAATCCCAAACTAATCCCAAAGACCCACTTTCTCCCGATAGCACTGCATCAATCCCAAACTAATCCCATTGCCCCCGTCTCTCCCCATAGCCCTGTATTAATCCCAAACTAATCCCCCTGCCCTGCTCTCTCCCCATAGCCCTGTATCAATCCCAATCTAATCCCACTGCCCCGCGCTCTCCCCATAGATACAGAGTAAAGCTCCCTCTGCACTGTCCCATCAAACACTCCCAGGGCAGGTACAGCACGGGTTAGATACAGAGTAAAGCTCCCTCTACACTGTCCCATCAAACACTCCCAGGGCAGGTACAGCACGGGTTAGATACAGAGTAAAGCTCCCTCTACACTGTCCCATCAAACACTCCCAAGGCAGGTACCGCACGGGGTTAGATACAGAGTAAAGCTCCCTCTACACTGTCCCATCAAACACTCCCAAGGAAGGTACCGCACGAGGTTAGATACAGAGTAAAGCTCCCTCTACACTGTCCCATCAAACACTCCCAGGGCAGGTACCGCACGGTGTTAGATACAGAGTAAAGCTCCCTCTACACTGTCCCATCAAACACTCCCAAGGCAGGTACAGCACGGGGTTAGATACAGAGTAAAGCTCCCTCTACACTGTCCCATCAAACACTCCCAGGGCAGGTACAGCACGGGTTAAATACAGAGTAAAGCTCCCTCTACACTGTCCCATCAAACACTCCCAGGGCAGGTACAGCACGGGATTAGATACAGGGTAAAGCTCCCTCTACACTGTCCCATCAAACACTCCCAGGGCAGGTACCGCACGGGTTAGATACAGAGTAAAGCTCCCTCAACACTGTCCCATCAAATAATCCCAGGGCAGGTACAGCACGGGGTTAGATACAGAGTAAAGCTCCCTCTACACTGTCCCCATCAAACACTCCCAGGGCAGGTACAGCGCGGGTTAGATACAGAGTAAAGCTCCCTCTACACTGTCCCATCATACACTCCCAGGGCAGGTACAGCACGGGGTTAGATACACAGTAAAGCTCCCTCTACACTGTCCCATCAAATAATCCCAGGGCAGGTACAGCACGGGGTTAGATACAGAGTAAAGCTCCCTCTACACTGTCTCATCAAACACTCCCAGGGCAGGTACAGCATGGGTTAGATACAGAGTAAAGCTCCCTCTGCACTGTCCCATCAAACACTCCCTGGGCAGATACAGCACGGGGTTAGATACAGAGTAAAGCTACCTCTACACTGTCCCATCAAACACTCCCAGGGCAGGTACAGCATGGGTTAGATACAGAGTAAAGCTCCCTCTACACTGTCCCATCAAACACTCCCAGGGCAGGTACAGCACGGGCTAGATACAGAGTAAAGCTCCCTCTACACTGTCCCATCAAACATTCCCAGGGCAGGTACAGCACGGGTTAGATACAGAGTAAAGCTCCCTCTACACTGTCCCCATCAAACACTCCCAGGGCAGGTACAGCATGTGTTAGATACAGAGTAAAGCTCCCTCTACACTGTCCCATCAAACATACCCAAGGCAGGTACAGCACGGGTTAGATATAGTGTAATGCTCCCTCTACACTGTCCCATCAAACACTCCCAGGGCGATGGGGAGAGAACGTGGCAGTGGGATTAGTTTGTGAATGATACAGGGCTATCGGGAGAGAGCAAGGCCTTGGGAATAGTTTGGGATTGATACAGGGCAATCGGGAGATATCGGAGCAGTGTGATTAGTTTGGGATTGATACAGGGCTATGGGGAGAGAGTGGGAAAGTGGGATTAGTTTGCAATTGATACAGGGCTATCGGGAGAAAGCGGGTCTTTGGGATTAGTTTGGGATTGATACAGGGCTATCGGGAGAGAGCGGGACAGTGGGATTAGTTTGGTATTGATACAGGGCTATCGGGAGAGATTGGGGTAGTGTGATTAGTTTGAGATTCATACAGGGCTATGGGGAGAGTACGGGGCATTGGGATTAGTTTGCGATTGATACAGGTCTATGTGGAGAGAGAGGGTCAGTGGGACTAGTTTGGGATTGATACAGTTCTATGGGCAGAGAGCGGGGCAGTGGGATTAGTTTGGGGATTGATACAGATCTATGGGGTGAGAGCGGGGCAGGGTGATTAGTTTGGGATTGATACAGGACTACGGGGAGAGAGCGGGGCAGTGGGATTAGTTTGGGATTGATGCAGGGCTATGGGGTGAGAGCGCGGCAGTAGGATTAGTTTGGGAATGATGCATGGCTATGGGGTGAGAGCGGGGCAGTGTGATTAATTCAGGATTGATGCAGGACTATGGGAAGAGAGCGGGGCAGTGTGATTTGTTTGGGGATTGATACAGGACTATGGGGAGAGAGCGTGGCAGCGGGATTGTTTTGCGATTGATACAGGGCTATGGGGAGAGAGCGGGGCAGTGGGATTAGTTTGGGATTGATACAGAGCTATGGGGAGATAGCGGGGCAGTGAGATTAGTTTGACATTGATACACGGCTATGGGGAGAGAGCAGGGCAGTGGGATTCGTTTGGGGATTGATACAGGGCTATGGGGAGACCGCGGGGCAGTGGGATTAGTTTGGGATTGATACAGGGCTATCAGGAGAGATCGGGGCATTGTGATTAGTTTGCGATTGGGACAGGGCGATGGGGAGAGAGCGGGCATTGGGATTAGTTTGGGATTGATACAGGGCTATCGGGAGAGAGCAGGACAGTGGGATAAGTTTGGGATTGATACAGGGCTATCGGGAGTGAGCGGGGCAGTGGGATTAGTTTGGGATTGATACAGGGCTATGGGGAGTGAGTGGGGCAGTGGGCTTAGTTTGGGGATTGATACAGGGCTATGGGGTTGTGAGTGGGGCAGTGGGATTAGTTTGGGTTGGATACAGGGCTATGGCGAGAGAGCGGGGCAGTGGAATTAGCTTGGGATTGATACAGGGCTATGGGGTGAGAGCGGGGCAGTGTGATTTGTTTGGGATTGATACAGGGTTATGGGGAGAGCGGGGCAGTGGGATTAGTTTGGGATTGATACAGGGCTATGGGGAGAGTTCAGGGCAGTGGGATTAGTTTGGGATTGATACAGGGCTATCGGCAGTGAGCGGGGTAGTGGCATTAGTTTGGGATTGATACAGGGCTTTGGGGAGAGATCGGGGCAGTGGGATTAGTTTGGGATTGATGGAGGGCTTTGGGTTGAGAGCGGGGCAGTGTGAATAGCTTGGGATTGATACAGGGCTTTGGGGTGAGAGCGGGGAAGTGGGATTAGTTTGGGATTGATACAGGGCTATGGGGAGAGAACCGGGCAGTGGGATTAGTTTGGGATTGATACAGGACTATGGGGAGAGAGCGGGGCAGTGGGATTAGATTGGGATTGATACAGGGCTATGGGGAGAGAGCGGAGCAGGTGGGATTAGTTTGGGATTGATGCAGGGCTATGGGGGGAGAGCGGGGCAGTGGGATTAGTTTGGGATTGATAGAGAGCTATGGGCAGAGAGCGGGGCAGTGGGATTAGTTTGGGATTGATACAGGGCTGTGGGGTGAGAGCGGGGCAGTGGGATTAGTTTGGGATTGATACAGAGCTATGGGGAGAGTTCGGGGCAGTGGGATTACTTTGGGGATTGATACAGGGCTATGGAGGGAGAGCGAGGCAGCGTGATTACTTTGGGGATTGATGCAGGGCTATGGGCTGAGAGCGGGGCAGTGTGATTAATTTAGGATTGTTACACGGCTTTGGGGAGAGAGCGGGGCAGTGTGATTAGTTTGGGATTGATACACGGCTATGGGGTGAGAGCGGGGCAGTGGGATTAGTTTGGGACTGATGCAGGTCTACGGGGAGAGAGCGGGGCACTGGGATAAGTTTGGGATTGATTCAGGTCTATGGGGGGAGAGCGAGGCAGTGTGATTAGTTTGGGATTGATACAAGGCTATCGGGAGAGAGCGGGGCAGTGTGATTAGTTTGGGATTGATACAGGGCTATGGGGAGAGAGCGGGGCGGTGTGATTAGTTTGCGATTGATACAGGGCTGTGGCGAGAGCGCGGGGCAGTGGCATTAGTTTGGGATTGATGCAGCACTATCGGGAGAGATCGGGGCAGTGTGATTAGTTTGGGATTGATACAGGACTATGGGGAGAGCGCGGGGCAGTGGGATTAGTTTGGGATTGATACAGGGCTATCGGGAGAGAGTGAGGCATTGGGAATATTTTGGGATTGATACAGGGCTATGGGGAGAGAGCGGGGCAGTGTGATTAATTTAGGATTGTTACACGGCTTTGGGGAGAGAGCGGGGCAGTGTGATTAGTTTGGGATTGATACACGGCTATGGGGTGAGAGCGGGGCAGTGGGATTAGTTTGGGACTGATGCAGGTCTACGGGGAGAGAGCGGGGCACTGGGATAAGTTTGGGATTGATTCAGGTCTATGGGGGGAGAGCGAGGCATTGTGATTATTTTGGGATTGATACAAGGCTATCGGGAGAGAGCGGGGCAGTGTGATTAGTTTGGGATTGATACAGGGCTATGGGGAGAGAGCGGGGCGGTGTGATTAGTTTGCGATTGATACAGGGCTGTGGCGAGAGCGCTGGGCAGTGGCATTAGTTTGGGATTGATGCAGCACTATCGGGAGAGATCGGGGCAGTGTGATTAGTTTGGGATTGATACAGGACTATGGGGAGAGCGCGGGGCAGTGGGATTAGTTTGGGATTGATACAGGGCTATCGGGAGAGATCAGGGCAGTGGGATTAGTTTGAGATTGATGCAGGGCTATTGGGAGAGAGTGAGGCATTGGGAATAGTTTGGGATTGATACAGGGCTATCGGGAGAGATCGGGATAGCCCTGTATCAATCCCAAACTAATCACACTGTCCCGCTCTCTCCCGATAGCCCTGTATAAATCCCAAACTAATCCCAAAGACCCACTTTCTCCCGATAGCACTGCATCAATCCCAAACTAATCCCATTGCCCCCGTCTCTCCCCATAGCCCTGTATTAATCCCGAACGAATCACACTGCCCCGCTCTCTCCCCATAGCCCTGTATCAATCCCAAACTATTCCCAATGCCTCTCTCACTCCCGATAGCCCTGTATCAATCTCAAACTAATCCCACTGCCTCTATCTCTCCCGATAGCCCTGTATCAATCCCAAACTAATCTTACTGCCCCACTCTCTCTCCATAGGTCTGTCTTAAACCCAAACTAATCCCACTGTCCTGCTCCCTCCCCACAGTCTTGCATCAATCCCAAACTAATCCCACTGCCCCGCTCTCTCCCCATAGCCCTGTATCAATCCCAAAATATTCCCAATGCCTCACTCTCTCCCGATAGCCCTGTATCAATCTCAAACTAATCCAACTGCCCCTATCTCTCCTGATAGCCCTGTATCAATCCCCAACGTAAGCCCACTGCCCGCCTTCTCCCCATAGCCCTGTGTTCTATCCAAACAAATCCCACTGCCCGCTTTCTCCCCATAGCCCTGTGTTATATCCAAACTAATCCCACTGCCCCGCTTTCTCCCCATAGCCCTGTATCAATCCCAAACAAATCCCACTGCCCCGCTCTCTCCCCATAGCCCTGTATCAATCCCCAACGTAGGTCCACTGCCCTGCTTTCTCCCCATAACCCTGTGTTATATCCAAACAAATCCCACTGCCCCGCTCTCTCCCCATAGCCCTGTATCAATCCCCAACATAAGCCCACTGCCCCGCTTTTCCGCATAGCCCTGTGTTATATCCAAACTAATCCCACTGCACCGCGCTCTCCCCATAGCCACGTATCAATCCCAAACTAATCCCACTGCCCCGCTCTCTCCTCTAGCCCTGTATCAATCACAAACTAATCCCACTGCCACGCTCACTCCCCATAGCCCCGGATCAATCCCACGCTTATCCCGCTCCTGATCACTATCCAGTGACCTCTGTGTTAGAGAGAGGGGAAATCAGCCAGGATTCCTGCTCCTGATTACTGTCCAGTGACTCCTGGGTTAGAGAGAGGGGAAATCAGCCAGTGTTCCTGCTCCTGATCACTGCCCAGTGACCCCTGGTTTAGAGAGAGGGGGAAATCAACCGGGGTTCCTGCTCCTGATCACTGCCCAGTGACTCCTGGGTTAGAGAGAGGAAGAAATCAGCCAGGATTCCTGCTCCTGATCACTGGCCAGTGACCACTGGGTTAGAGAGCGGGGAATTCAGCCAGGGTTCCTGATCCTGATCACTGTCCAGTGACCCCTGGGTTAGAGAGAGGGGAAATCAGCCAGGGTTCCTGCTCCTGATCACTGTCCAGTGATCCCTGAGTTAGAGAGAGGGGATATCAGCCAGGGTTCCTGCTCCTGATCACTGTCCAGTGACCCCTGGGTTAGAGAGAGGGGAAATCAGCCAGGGTTCCTGCTCCTGATCACTGTCCAGTGACCCCTGAGTTAGAGAGAGGGGAAATCAGCCAAGGTTCCTGCTCCTGACCACTGTCCAGTGACCCCTGGGTTAGAGAGATGGGAAATCTGCCAGGGTTCGTGCCCCTGATCTCTGTCCAGTGACGCCTGGGTTAGAGATAGAGGGGAAATCAGCCAGGGTTCGTGCTCCTGATCACTGTCCAGTGACCCCTGGGTTAGAGAGATGGGAAATCAGTCAGGGCTCGTGCTCCTGATCTCTGTCCAGTGACCCCTGGGTTAGAGAGAGAGGTGAAATCAGCCAGGGTTCCTGCTCCTGATCACAGTCCAGTGACCCCTGGGTTAGAGAGAGAGGGGAAATCAGCCAGGGTTCATGCTCCTGATCACTATCCAGTGACCCCTGGGTTAGAGAGAGCGGAAATCAGCCAGGGTTCCTGCTCCTGATCACAGTCCAGTGACCCCTGGGTTAGAGAGATGGGAAATCAGTCAGGGCTCGTGCTCCTGATCTCTGTCCAGTGACCCCTGGGTTAGAGAGAGAGGTGAAATCAGCCAGGGTTCCTGCTCCTGATCACAGTCCAGTGACCCCTGGGTTAGAGAGAGAGGGGAAATCAGCCAGGGTTCATGCTCCTGATCACTATCCAGTGACCCCTGGGTTAGAGAGAGCGGAAATCAGCCAGGGTTCCTGCTCCTGATCACAGTCCAGTGACCCCTGGGTTAGAGAGACAGGTGCAATCAGCCTGGGTTGCTGCTCCTGATCACTATCCAGAGATCCCTGGGTTAGAGAGAGGGGAAATCAGCCAGGGTTCCTGCTCCTGATCACTGCCCAGTGACCCCTGGGTTAGAGAGACAGGGAAATCAGCCAGGGTTTATGCTCCTGATCACAGTACAGTGACCCCTGGGATAGAGAGAGGGGAAATCGGCCAGGGTTCATGCTCCTGATCACTATCCAGTGACCCCTGGGTTAGAGAGAGGGGAAATCAGCCAGGGTTCCCACTCCTGATCACTGCCCAGTGAACCCTGGGTTAGAGAGAGAGGGAAATCAGCCAGGGTTCCTGCTCCTGATCACTGTCCAGTGACCCCTGGGTTAGAGAGAGGGGAAATCAGCCAGGGTTCCCGCTCCTGATCACTGCCCAGTGACCCCTGGGTTAGAGAGAGAGGGAAATCAGCCAGGGTTCCTGCTCCTGATCACTGCCCAGTGAACCCTGGGTTAGAGAGAGGAGAAATCAGCCAGGTTTCCTGCTCCTGATCACTGCCCAGTGATCCCTGGGTTAGAGAGAGGGGAAATCAGCCAGGGTTCCTGCTCCTGATCACTGTCCAGTGAGCCCTGAGGTAGAGAGAGGGGAAACCAGCAGGGATCCTGCTCCTGATCACTGTCCAGTGACCCCTGGGTTAGAGAGAGAGGGGAACTCAGCCAGTGTTCCTGCTCCTGATCATTGTCCAGTGACCCCTGGGTTAGAGAGAGGGAAATCAGCCAGGGTTCTTGCTCCTGATCACTGTCCAGTGACCACTGGGTTAGAGAGAGAGGTGAGATCAGCCAGGGTTCCTGCTCCTGATCACAGTCCAGTGACCCCTGGGTTAGAGAGAGGGGAAATCAGCCAGGGTTCCTGCTCCTGATCACAGTCCAGTGACCCCTGGGTTGGAGAGACAGGTGAAATCTGCCAGGGTTCATGCTGCTGATCACTGCCCAGTGAACCCTGGGTTAGGGAGAGGGGAAATCAGCCAGGGTTCATGCTACTGATCACTGTCCAGTGACTCCTGGCTTAGAGAGGGGAAATCAGCCAGGGTTGCTGCTCCTGATCAGTATCCAGAGATCCCTGGGTTAGAGAGATGGGAAATCAGCCAGGGTTCATGCTGCTGATCACAGTGGAATGATCCCTGGGTTAGAGAGAGGGGAAATCAGCCAGGGTTCCTGCTCCTGATCACAGTGCAGTGATCCCTGGGTTAGAGAGAGAGGGAAATCAGCCAGGGTTCCTGCTCCTGATCACTGCACAGTGACCGCTGGGTTAGAGAGAGAGGGAAATCAGCCAGGGTTCCTGCTCCTGATCACTGTCCAGTGATCCCTGGGTTAGAGAGAGAGTGAAATCAGCCAGGGTTCCTGCTCCTGATCACAGTCCAGTGACCCCTGGGTTAGAGAGAGAGGGGAAATCAGCCAGGGTTCGTGCTCCTGATCACTGCCCAGTGACCCCTGGGTTAGAGAGAGGTGAAATCAGCCAGGTGTCCTGCTCCTGATCACTGCCCAGTGACCCCTGGGTTAGAGAGAGGGGTAATCAGCCAGGGTTCATGCTCCTGATCACAGTGCAGTGATCCCTGGGTTAGAGAGAGAGGGAAATCAGCCAGGGTTCCTGCTCCTGATCTCTGCCCAGTGACCCCTGGGTTAGTGAGAGAGGGAAATCAGCCAGGGTTCCTGCTCCTGATCACAGTCCAGTGACCCCTGGGTTAGAGAGAGAGGGGAAATCAGCCAGGGTTCCTGCTCCTGATCACTGTCCAGTGACCCCTGGGTTAGAGAGAGAAGGAAATCAGCCTGGGTTCCTGCTCCTGATCACTGCCCAGTGACCCCTGGTTAGAGAGAGAGTGAAATCAGCCAGGGTTCCTGCTACTGATCACTGTCCAGTGACCCCTGGGTTAGAGAGAGAGGTGAAATCAGCCAGGGATCCTGCTGATACAGGGCTTTGGGATGTGAGCGGGGCAGTGGGATTATTTTGGGGATTGATCCAGGGCTATGGGGAGAGAGTGGGGAAGTGTGATTAGTTTGGGATTGATGCAGGGCTATGGCGTTACACGGGGGCAGTGGGATTAGTTTGGGATTGATGCAGGGGGGAGCGAGGCAGTGGGATTAGTTTGGGATTGATGCAGTACTATGGGAAGAGAGCAGGGCAGTGGGATTAGCTTGGGATTGATACAGGGCTATGGGCAGAGTGCCGGGCAGTGGGATTAGTTTGGGATTGATACAGGGCTATGGGGAGAGAGCGGGGCAGTGGGATTAGTTTGGGGATTGTTACAGGGCTATCGGGAGAGATCGGGGCAGTGTGATTAGTTTGGGAATGATGCAGGACTATGGGGAGAGAGCGGGGCAGTGGGATTAGTTTGGGATTGATACAGGGCCATGGGGAGAGAGCGGGGCAGTGTGATTAGTTTGGGATTGATACAGGGCTATGGGGAGAGACGGGGGCAGTGGGATTAGTTTGGGATTGATGCAGTGCTATGGGGTGAGAGCGGGGCAGTGTGATTAGTTTAGGATTGATGCAGGACTATGGGGAGAGAGCGGGTCAGTGGGATTAGTTTGGGGATTGATACAGGGCTATCGGGAGAGATCGGGGCAATGTGATTAGTTTGTGGTTGATGCAGGACTATGGGGAGAGAGTGGGGCAGTGGGATTAGTTTTGGGATTGATACAGGGCTATGGGGGGAGAGCGGGCCAGTGTGATTAGTTTGGGATTTATACAGGGCTATGGGGAGAGAGCGAGGTAGTGGGATTAGTTTGGGGATTGATACAGGGCTATGGGGAGAGAGCGGGGCAGTGGGATTAGTTTGGGATTGATACAGGGCTATGGGGAGAGAGCGAGGCAGTGGGATTAGTTTGGGGATTGATACAAGGCTATGGGGAGAGCGCGGGGCAGTGGGATTAGTTTGGGATTGGTACAGGGCTATGGTGAGAGAGCGGGGATTGGGATTAGTTTGGGATTGATACAGGGCTATCGGGAGAGAGCAGGACAGTGGGATTAGTTTGGGGTTGATACGGGGCTATGGGGAGTGAGCGGGGCAGTGGGATTAGTTTGGGATTGATACAGGGCTCACTAGGCTGAAAGAACGGGGCTTACGAGCAAATCGCTCCAAGTGCGAATTTTTCCAAAATCAGATATCATATTGTGGCCACGTAATTAATAAGGAAGGGTTGCATAAGTCACCTGAAAAAATTGAAGCAGTTATAAAAGCCCCAGCACCTGAAAATGTTTCACAATTAAGGTCATTCCTGGGATTAATAAATTACTATCATAAATTTTTATCGAACTTATCAACTATTCTACACCCTCTTAATGATCTTCTACAGACAGGAGTGATTTGGAAATGGAACGAAGACTGTAAACGTGCGTTCCATAAATGTAAAGACTTAATCACATCCGAGAAAATTTTGGCTCATTACAACCCATCACTACCAATCAGACTGGCGTGCGATGCATCCCCTTACGGCATAGGAGCGGTATTGTCCCATAGATTCCCTGATGGCTCGGAACGGCCGATAGCTTTTGCGTCATGCTCATTGAACTCAGCTGAGAGTAACTATGCCCAGATAGACAGGGAATCACTCAGCCTGGTATGGGGAGTGAAGAAATTCAACCATTACCTACACGGACAAAAATTTACCTTGCTGACTGATCATCAACCCCTCATCTCCATATTCAACCCTAAAAAAGGTGTCCCCATTATGACGGCACAAAGACTACAGAGGTGGTCCCTTTTTCTAGGGGCACACCAATACAACATTGAATACAAAGGGTCAAAACAGCATGGGAATGCTGACGGTTTATCACGCCTACCGTTGCCAATGATAGAAGAGGCACCTACAGTAGACCCAGTAGAGATATTCCACTCTACCATAGTGGAATGTCTACCGGTGACAAATTCTGCCATTGAAAGGGAGACAAGAAATGACCCTACTCTCTCACGGGTCTACGATTTAACAGTGAAGGGATGGCCAGCCCATGGCGAACCACTGTTGCCAGCATTCTCGCAAAGAAGAGAACAGCTGTCAGTGTGCCGAGGAACCTTGATGTGTGGATCCAGAGTGGTGATTCCACCCAAACTCCAGGATAAAGTACTAAAGGAGCTTTACGAGGGGCATCTGGGTGGAGTGAAAATGAAGAACCTAGCTAGGGCGTTTGTATGGTGGCCAGGTATCGATGGAGACATCGAAGACATGACCAAGAGCTGCCTAGGATGCCAGAAGGTCCAAAATGCTCCGCCACAGGCCCCTCTACATCCATGGGAGTGGCCCTCATCTCCCTGGCAAAGTGTGCACATTGACTTTGCTGGTCCGTTTATGGACTCGATGTTCTTAATCGCAGTTGATGCACACTCCAAGTGGCCGGAGGTAATAAAGATGTCCTCCACCACCACGGAAAAAACCATCACAGTATTAAGGACCATATTTGCCAGGAATGGGCTGCCGGAGCAGATATGTTCTCATCATGGATCGCAATTTGTGTCCGAAGAATTCAGAAAGTTCTTAAAGAACAATGGGGTAAAGCACTACACGTCCGCCCCATACCATCCCGCCACCAATGGATTGGCTGAAAGGTTTGTCCAGACCTTCAAGAAGGCCATCAAGGCCATGGGTAATGAAGACATAAAACTTCAGCACAAGGTGGATAACTTCTTATTTGCATATAGGAATGCAACGCATATGGTTACTAACCAAACTCCCGCCATGATGTTCTACAATAGAAACCTAAGATGCCAGCTGGATTTGGTCAAGCCCAACATCCGAAGGGACGTGGAGAACCGGCAGTTTCAGGGCATGAATGAAAGGCCAACTAGGGCCTTCCAGATAGGCCAACCGGTTTTGGCCCGGGACTACCGTACCGAGAAATGGCAGCCTGGAACTATCTGCACACGATTAGGACCACTGATGTATACCGTGGACATCGGAGACAGCATAATAAGGCGCCATGCTGACCAAATCATCAAGTCATCCGAAAAGGGACAACCTACACCACCACTCTATACATCTAACGATGAAGTAGAGATACCCATATCTACCTCCGATCCGGTGATACTGGAGCCCGATGAACCCGACACTGGCCTTCAAGCCGACTCAGCCTTGCCAGAAGAACCTACTACACCACCAGAAACTACTACACCCCCGAGGCGTTATCCGGACCGAGTCAGGAAGCCTCCTGAGAGACTAACTTATAATTAATTAATACAGCAATGTATATTATTTTGCATAAAACATGATGTACTAGTTAGCTAGAAGGGGAGGAATTGTGGTGTATGTGCCTTTAAGAGCCCCAGGTGTGCGTAATGCCGGTAAGTGCCACTTGGCTATATAAGCCTGTGTATTGTGTATATCCTTTAGAAACCCCCCCCCCCGCCCCCCCCAGACTTGCTTAGTAAATACCTATGAACCAACTCCTGTCTTCAGTGTCTTTATCTACACACGGACACTACGCTGCCCACCCCAGCCACGGTCTGTGCGCCCTCCTGCCGTCTGGGAGACGCTACGGATGCATTCGCTCCCGAACGACCAGATTTAGGAACGGCTTCTTTCCCGGGGCTGTCGTCCTAATGAACTCCACAAATAAACTCTAAAGCCTGCACATCTGCCGATGCGCTTTATCACGGCTATGTTGACGTTAATGTATTGCAAGCCAAGTGAATGTCGAACGTTGAAATGTCTTAATCTAAATGTCCACTCTCGGGAGCCGCGAGCCTACATTTCGTTGTACTGCACTCGTGCGCTAACGATGACGATAAAAGTTGATTTGATTTGATTTCCGACTGGTTTCAGTGGATTTAGGAGAAATCATTAAAGGGTCCTGTATCCACTACCATTTGGACTGATTGGGTGATTGGGCAGAAACATGGCCAATGCACTATAACGTGGATAAATGTGAGGTTATCCACATTGGTGGCAAAAACAGGAAGGCAGGTTATTATTTGAATGGCAATAGATTGGGAGAAGGGGAAGTGCAAAGAGACCTGGGTGTTCTTGTGCACCAGTTGCTGAAGGTAAGCATGCAGGTGCAGCAGGCGGTTAAGAAGGCAAATGGTATGTTGGCCTTCGGAGCGAGAGGTTTCGAGTACAGGAACAAGGATGTCTTGCTACAGTTGTGCAGGGCCTTGGTGAGACCGCACCTTGAGTATTGTGTGCAGCTTTGGTCACCTTACCTGAGGAAGAACGTTCTTGCCATGGAGGGAGTGCAGCGAAGATTCACCAGGCTGATACCTGGGATGGCAGGAATGACGTATGAGGTGAGATTGTGTCGATTGGGCTTATACTCACTGGAGCTTAGAAGATTGAGAGTGGCTCTCATCGAAACCTATAAAATTCTGTCAGGCCTGGACCGACTAGATGCAGGAAGGATGCTTATGATGGCCGGGGAGTCCAGAACCAGGAGTCATGGTCTAAGGATAAGGGGTAAGCCATTTAGGACTGAAATGAGGAGGAATTTCTTCACCCAGAGAGTGGTGAACCTGTGGAATTCTTTGCCACAGAGGGCGGTGGAGGCCAGTTCATTAAGTATATTCAAGAAAGAGTTGGATATATTTCTTCAGGCTAAAGGGATCAAGGGACATGGGGAGAAGGCAGGGACAGGGTACTGAATTTGGCTGATCAGCCACAATCTGATTGAATGGCGGAGCAGGCTCGAGGGGCCGAATGGTGCAAGGTAGATTTATTAGTATGATACCAGAAGTGAGAGTTTCTAATTATCAAGAAAAGCTCATCAGGTTGTAGCAAAGAGAACACTGAGGGGTGAACTCATCGAGCTCTTTACGATAATGAAAGTGTTTGATCGGGAGCGACTGTAGGGCCAGAAATATAAAATAGTCCCTTATTAATACCAAATGGAATTCAGGAGCGACTTCTTAACCCAGAGAGTGGTTAGATTGTGGAAGTGGATAACACAGGGATCAGTTGAGGGGGAATAACAAAGATGCATTTAAGTTTATACTAGATAAGCACATGAGTAAGAATGAATGGGAGGATGTATTCAATTCAATTCAATTCAAACCGCTTTATTGGCATGACAAGTTACATCTTATGTTGCCAAAGCATCGGAAAACATTCATGTTTGTTCACAAAAATACAGATCTATCCGTACAGTGTATAAACATATGAGTGTATAAATATACTTTCATATAATTTATATATACTCTTACCTTTAGTGGTTGTCCCTCTGTTTATGGCAAGCTGTAACATAGTGTGCCGCTAGTGTTATGCAATCTCTGTCTTCCCCGAGTAGGTATGGGAGTTTTTGGTCGTCATTCAAATGTCTGAATTCCGGGCATATTTTTGTAAATTTTGGGTAGAAATTCTCCCTTATGCCCTGATATTTTCTACAAGCTGTGAGGAAGTGCATCTCTGTCTCCACCATTCCCTGACTGCAGTGAGAGCATATCCTGTCCTCTCTTGGTAGCCGGGTCTGCCTGTGTCTACCTTTTTCGATCGCCAGGCTATGTTCGCTAAGTCTGTACATTGTCAAGATTTTTCTCAGTTTGCTGTCCTTTACCATAGTCAGGTAATCAGCTATGTTGTATTGTCTGTTTAGGGCCAAGTAGTAATTGAGTTTGCTTTGGGTTTTTGTTGTTTCTGCCCAATATGTCAGATATTTTTCCTTTTGCTTAGCGACGATTGTGTTGGGTCGAATACTTTGTGTTACGCTGTCACTGTCCTGGGGCTGGTTATTGTTAGTAGTGTTAGTAGTTACTTCACTGAGTCCCAGGACTAGTTGACTGAGGGTATTCTTCTTTATGGTCATCTCTTGGCATTTCAGGGCATCGTAGTGGTAGCATTGGGGGTTGCTCATTTCTAGGTGTTTCCAAAATTTGGTGGCTCTTTTTTGGATAGTGATTATTAATGGATATTGGCCTAGTTCTGCCCTGCATGCATTGTTTACTGTTTTCCTTTGAGTCCGGAGGATACTTTTACAGAATTCTGCATGTAGGATCTCAATTGGGTGTTAAAGAGGGGTGGGAGGAGGCTCGTGTAGAGCATAAACTCCAGCACAGACCATATGGGTCGCACATTCAGTTAGTCTGCTGTAAATATTATGTACTGCTTCATACTATTTTGACCACACGTCACACAAACATGGCCGATACATCGTACATCACACAATCGTGGGTGACCCAACGCGAGGCATACAAACATAGCCGACCTGATGTCAATCAAACACGGTCGAAAATTTCAGGAAATCATGGCCGCCGCATCACACAGCACACAATCGTGTTCGACACACAGTAAGTCAGACAAACATGATCGACCTGACTTAACACAAATATGGCCGCTCGCCTTTGCCCTTTGTCCTGCGGTGGGTAATGCCACAGTACTTGTGCACGTCTCACTGACCGCGACTGATAGTTTCTGATGTATTCAGTGTATTGATTTCTTTGTGGGTTCAATGACGAGACATTTATGAAAGAGAATGGCCTAGAAATTCAGTTAAGGCCCGCCAGCAGGCTAATGCCCAAAAGTTAGCACTGTGCGCGGAGCCCGTTGCGACCGCCAGAAATTCACTTTTAGCGCCCCAATTCGGAACCGGGCGCTGTTCCAGGGTGTGCCCGCCTCTGCTTGGGGTGCTGAAAGTGAATTTCAGCGCTCCAGCTGCCGCTGCACCACCCGATGCGGTGCGGCAGGCTGGGGTACTGCAGGCCTCCTCCTTCTCTTAAGGAGGAGCTGCCTGCAGCCGTGAGATCGCCGCTGGATTCTGCCAGCAAATGAGCCCGGCACCACGGAGAAGTGCCGGACTCACGGGAATCAGCCACCAATGCCGCGGCGGGGTGGTGGAGGAGGCCGGGGAGGGAGGTGCGGGCAGGCGGCCGCCGAAAATGCGGCCGGCCGCACCTCCACCTTAAAGCGCCCCAGTAGCGCAGCAGTACGGCCCCGTTTCATGAACTAAATATGGGGTTTGGGCCGGAAACGGGGCGGCACCGGGGCACTGCACACACCGATGACGTCATCGGTGTCGGCGCAGCGCTACCGGCTACCGCCGCCATTACCGCAGCACTGAATATCAGCGCAACCTCTTATACTGGCGCAGAAACCCTCTTTAGGCGCCAACTGGGCGCAAAGCTTGCAGCACCTAACTGAATTTCTAGGCCAATGAGTTTTAATCTGAAGTCTGTTCAACTCTTTTATACAGCATTTACAGGAGACATCAGCCTAGTGATGCATCTAGAACGAAACTGAAACTAAAACTAACTGCCTTGCTTCTCTCGGTCACATGCCCTCTGCTGGTCAGGCACAAGCAATCAATACATGCAAACATGCTATTAAGGCATCGTAATCGAACAGGCAAATACCATCTCTATTTGCTGATATCATTACATTCGGCTCCATCCCCATGCTCAGCTTGTGCCGCCTGTGACCCCGAACTTGGCTTCAAATCCCATTTGGGACGTCCTGAGCTGGAAAAAGGTACTAACTAAATAACGATTAGTTCTTTATTATAGTATAAACATTTCATTTGGAAAATTGCGATATTGGAGAAACAGTGTCGATGATACCGATCGACTGCAACAGGACATAGAAAGGCTAGCAGAATGGGAAGACGTGTAGCAGATGGAAGTTAATACAGAGAAGTGTGAGGTGATGCATTTTCACAGAAGGAATCGGGAGAGGCAAGATACACTGAATGGTCAGTTTCAAAGAGTGTGCAGGGACAGAGGGACATGTGCCTAGGTCCCTGATGGTGGCAGGACATATTGAGAGAGTAGTTAACAAAGCACATGGGATCTTGGGCTTCATAAACAGAGTAATTGATTTCACAAGTAGCCAAGTTATGCTGAACCTTTTATAAAGCTCTGGTTAGTCCACAACATCCAGTTTTGGTCACCACAATTTAGGAAGGATGTGAAGGCCATTGAGAGGACGCAGAGCAGATTGACGAGATTGGTTCCGGGGATGGGTGATCTGAGCTACAAGGACAGGTTGGAGCAGCTGGAGTTCCTTTCTTTATAGCAAAGGACGTTGTGGGTTGATTAGATTGAGGTTTACAAGATTATGCCAGGTTTGGATAGGCTAGACGTGGAAAGGCTGTACCCACTAGTTGATGGTTTAAGGGCTAGGGTACACAGATTTCAGATTCTGTGCATGGGATAGTGAGGAAAAACATATTTACCCAGCGAGTGGTGAGGACCTGGAACTCGCTGCCCACAGAAGTGGTGGAAGCGGAGACAATCACTATTGTCAAAGGGAGATTGGAAAGGCATCCGAGGGGAATAATCTTACAGGGCTACGGGGATAGAGCGGGGGAATGGGACTGACTGGGTATCTTTACAGAGAGCCGATATGGACTCGAAGGGCCGAATGGCCTCCTTCTGTGCCGCATTGACTCTATAAACCAGTGGCACTCACAGAGGGTGGTGCCTCATCATCCATCTGGCTCCAAGTGAGAGATGAGTGCAGGATTGACGCGACACCCTGGAAGTCCATTTCAACACTGACAGCAGAAAGTGTCCTTTCTTATTTGATCAACTTAACAATTAGAGTAAATGGATATTTTACCACCTTAAGCAACTCTTTTCTGAATTTAGTCTGAGCCAGCGCATAAATACATGTGTTTGTACAGGAGCTAAGCAGTTGAAACATTTCACCAGTGTGTTCAGCGATAAAGAAAGGGTCGTTGTAATCTCTAGGGTCGTAATGCTTCAATATGATCCGGGAAACCAGGAAAAACGTAACATAAGGCATCCACAACACGATGAAACTGCCAGAAATGGTGAAGAGTAAAATGATGGATTTTCTTCGGGTCTGGGTCTCTAGATCACTGTCATTACCACTCGAGCACTGCCCCCGAAGGGCCCGACGGATTGCATTGGCCAGCAAAACATGCCTTATGGTCAGAGCATTGAAGAATAAAATCAGAAAATACGGCAGCAGTGGGCAGAGGATTGTGTCGAGCCAGTCAAACGCCAGCCAGCCAGGTTGCTCGTGGTAGCTGGGTTTGATGTCGGCTCCCCACTCTGTGTCATCAATTATAGAGACTGGCTGAAAGGCAAAGTACAAGGGGAGGTTTTTTAAACAGAACACAACGCACAAGGTGCATATAACCACCGCCGCCGCTTTCTCAGTGCAATAATTAGGTTTCAGCTTCTGCCAACAAATGGCCACAAATCGATCAAAAGTGAAAGCGACCGTGAACCAGACAGAGCAGTCAATGGACACATAGTTGATAACCTCGTTCAAGGAACGCACGGCTGTGTAGTGCAGGAATGAACCTCGGAAATAGTAACACAGAATATAACCGACCATTACATTAGAAACGATAACCAGCAGATCCGCTGTGGTCATGGCCAATAGGTAGAGAGTGACACCTTTAGAAAGACCACAGTTGCCTCTGAAGAGAACGACGATCGTCAGTAAATTCGCTGTAGAGGAAAGAGAAAGATGGCAAAAATCATGAGCAAGGTTACACTTTAATAGGATAGATAACAAAATGCTGCAATGAATTGAGAACTCGATTAGTAACAGGGCAGCATGGTTGAAGGAGTAATACTCCATCTGTGAAGCAGTAACTAATGTTTGCAAATGGGGATCAGTTTAAGATGTTGATATTTGTGCATCACCTGGTACAGGATGTGACAGAATCGACAGCGTGGGCAGAGTGGAGCAGGTTGTGGCATGATGGGGTTAATGGGACAGGGCCGGGGTGAATGGAACAGGATGGGGGCTAGGGACAGGGTGAGGAGAATGGGGCAGGATGGGGAGAATGGGATAGGATGGGGAGAATAGGATAGGATGGGGAGAATGGGGCAGGATGTGGAGAATGGGGCAGGATGGGGAGAATGGGATAGGATGGGGAGAATGGGACAGGATGGGGAGAATGGGATAGGATGGGGAGAATGAGACAGGATGGGGAGAATGGGACAGGATGGGGAGAATGGGACAGGATGTGGAGAAAGGGATAGGATGGGGAGAATGGGACAGGATGGGAGCTAGGGACAGGGTGAGGAGAATGGGGCAGGATGGGGAGAATGGGACAGGATGTGGAGAATGGGACAGGATGGGAGAATGGGACAGGGTGAGGAGAATGGGGCAGGATGTGGAGAATGGGACAGGATGGGGAGAATGGGATAGGATGGGGAGAATGGGACAGGATGGGGAAAATGGTGCAGGATGGGGGCTAGGGACAGGGTGAGGAGAATGGGATAGGATGGGGAGAATGGGGCAGGATGTGGAGAATGGGACAGGATGGGGAGAATGGGATAGGATGGGGAGAATGGGACAGGATGGGGAGAATGGAGCAGGATGGGGGCTGGGACAGGGTGAGGAGAATGGGATAGGATGGGGAGAATGGGATAGGATGGGGAGAATGGGATAGGATGTGGAGAATGGGACAGGATGGGGAGAATGGGATAGGATGGGGAGAATGGGACAGGATGGGGAGAGTGGGACAGGATGGGGGCTAGGGACAGGGTGAGGAGAATGGGATAGGATGGGGAGAATGGGATAGGATGTGGAGAATGGGACAGGATGGGGAGAATGGGATAGGATGGGGAGAATGGGACAGGATGGGGAGAATGGGATAGGATGGGGTGAATGGAGCAGGATGGGGAAAATGGGACAGGATGGGGGCTAGGGACAGGGTGAGGAGAATGGGGAGAATGGGATAGGATGTGGAGAATGGGATAGGATGGGGAGAATGGGATAGGATGGGGAGAATGGGGCAGGATGGGGAGAATGGGGCAGGATGGGGAGAATGGGATAGGATGTGGAGAATGGGACAGGATGGGGAGAATGGGATAGGATGGGGAGAATGAGACAGGATGGGGAGAATGGGATATGATGGGGAGAATGGGACAGGATGGGGCGAATGGGATAGGATGGGGAGAATGGGACAGGATGGGGTCTAGGGACAGGGTGAGGAGAATGGGGCAGGATGGGGAGAATGGGTTAGGATGTGGAGAATGAGACAGGATGGGGAGAATGGGATAGGATGTGGAGAATGGGATAGGATGGGGAGAATGGGACAGGGTGAGGAGAATGGGACAGGACGTGGAGAATGGGATCGGATGAGGAGAATGGGAATAGATGGGGTGAATGGGTCAGTATGGGATAGGTTGAGCACGACGAAACACTGACACATGCTGAGAAATATTCAATGGTAAATCTGAGCCTTTATATCTCGATTTAACATTTACAGTAAGAAATTAGGTTAATTATGAATGAATCTGAGAATTTCAATAATACGTGCTTGTTGCTAACAGTTTGTCAATCAGGTCATTAGGACTCAGTAAATACAAGATTGAAGGTGGAGTCAGTCGGCTCATTTCACACACGGGGCCATTAGAACATGGAGTGTGTAAGGGTAAGCATGTATAGATTATTCAACAGAAATAGCTAATTGACATTATGCAGAATGATCTAATACAGAAGCTTTTAAACACACTAGTGAGAGACACAGAGCGATGCCAGGCAGGCTATTTATCACAGCAGGGTGTGTGTGAAGACCCCAGTGTAGATAAGAGGGTGCACTTCCTTCCATGCTGTCCGTGGTTCCTCTCTCTCTGCAAAGAGATGATTGGACAAGAACTCATGGGTTTCGGAACAGTAAATAAGTGAATCTAAAGTTCATAGAGTCATAGAGTTATACAGCACGGATAGAGGCCCATCGTGTCCACGCCGGCCATCACGCCCTGTCTAATCTAATCCCATAGTCCAGCATTTGGTCCGTAGCCTTGTATGCTATGGCATTTCAAGTGCTCATCCAAATGCTTCTTGAATATTGTGAGGGTTCCAGCCTCCACAACCCTTTCAGGCAGTGAGTTCCAGATTCCAACCACCCTCTGGGTGAAAAAGTTCTTTCTCAAATCCCCTCTAAACCTCCTGCCTTTTACCTTGAATCTATGCCCCCTAGTTATTGACCCTTCTACTAAGGGAAAAAGCTTCTTAGTGTCCATCCTATCTATGCCCCTCATAATTTTGTACACCTCAATCATGTCCCCCCTCAGCCTCCTCTGCTCCAAGGAAAACAAACCCAATCTGCCCAGTCTCTCTTCATAGCTGATGCGCTCCAGCCCTGGTAACATCCTGGTGAATCTCCTCTGCACCCTCTCCAAAGCTATCGCATCCTTCCTGTAGTGTGGCGACCAGAACTGCACACAGTATTCCAGCTGTGGCCTAACCAGTGTTTTATACAGCTCCATCATAACCTCCTTGCTCTTATATTCTATGCTTCGGCTAATACATAGATACATAGATACATAGAAGATAGGAGCAGGAGTAGGCCATTCGGCCCTTCGTGCCTGCACCGCCATTCGATGAGATCATGGCTGATCCTTTAATTCAGTATCCCGTCCCCGCCTTCTCTCCGTAACCCTTAACCCCTTTTGCCCGTAGAAATATATCTAATTCCCTCTTAAATATATTTAATGAGCTGGCGTACACTGCCCTCTGTGGCAATGAGTTCCACAGGTTCACCACTCTCTGAGTGAAGAAATTCCCCCTCATCTCTGTCCTAAATGGTTTAGCCCTTATCCTTAAATTATGTCCTCTAGTTCTGTTCTCACCCGCCAAGGGAAACATTCCTTCTGCATCCAGTCTGTCTAGACCTGTCAGAATTTTATACACTTCTATGAGGTCCCCTCTCAATCTTCTAAACTCCAGTGTGTACATCCCTAAACTACATAGTCTCTCCTCATAGGTCATTCCCGCCATTCCTGGTATCAGCCTGGTGAATCGCCGCTGCACCCCCTCCATGGCAAGAACATCCTTCCTCAGATGAGGCGACCAAAACTGTACACAGTACTCGAGGTGTGGTCTCACCAGTGCCCTGTACAGCTGCAGCAAGGTATCCCTGTTCCTGTATTCTAACCCTTTTGCTATGAAGGCCAGCATACCGTTTGCCTTCTTGACCGCCTGTTGCACCTGCATGCTCGCCTTCAGTGACTGGTGTACAAGAACACCCAGGTCTCTCTGTACTTCCCCCTCTCCCAATCTATTGCCATTTAAATAATAATTTGCCCTCCCGTTCCTGCACCCAAGGTGGATAACTTCGCACTTGTCCACATTATAGTGCATCTGCCATTTATCCGCCCAATCGCCCAGTCTGTCCAAATCGCTCTGGAGCTTCCTGGTCTCTTCCTCTGAGCCCACCCCCCCTCCTAGTTTAGTGTCGTCTGCAAATTTGGAAATGCTGCATCCGACTCCCTGATCCAGGTCATTAATGTAAATTGTGAACAGCTGGGGGCCCAGGACAGATCCCTGTGGTACCCCACTTGTTACTGCCTGCCATTCAGAAAATGAGCCGTTTATTCCAACTCTCTGTTTTCTATCTGACAGCCAGTTCCCTATCCACGCCAAAACTTTCCCCTTTATCCCATGAGCCTCAATTTTCCATGCTAATCTTTTATGTGGGACCTTATCGAAGGCCTTTTGGAAGTCCAGGTACACCACATCTACTGGCTCTCCCCCATCTATTCTACCAGTTACTCCCTCAAAAAATTCCAATAGATTAGTCAAGCACGATTTACCCTTTGTAAATCCATGTTGACTCTGTCCTATCCTGTCCCCATTTGCTAAGTGCTCCGCTATTTCATCCTTAATGATGGACTCCAGCATTTTGCCCACAACTGATGTAAGGCTTACAGGTCTGTAATTACCTGCTTTTTCCCTACCCCCCTTTTTGAATAGTGGGGTAACGTTAGCTACCCTCCAATCCATCGGCACTGTTCCCGAGTCTAATGAATTCTGAAAAATCATCCTTAGTGCATCCGCTATCTCTAGGGCCACCTCCTTCAGTACCCTAGGATGCATGTTATCAGGCCCTGGGGATTTGTCCACCTTCAATCCCTTTAGCTTCCTTAACACCATATCCTTAGAGATATTGATTTGCGTCAGTTCCTCCTTTGCCAATGTTCCTATTTTTCCCGATATCCCAGGGAGGTTTTTTGTGTCTTCCTTCGTAAAGACTGACCCAAAGTATGCATTTAGTTGATCTGCCATTTCCTTATTTCCCATTATATATTCCCCCGTATCTGACTGCAATGGACCAACTTTGGTTTTCACCAGTCTTTTCCTTTTGATATATTTATAAAAGCTTTTGGAGTTAGTTTTTATATTTTCCGCCAGCTTGTTTTCGTAAGCTATTTTGCCCCTCTTGATCATGCCCTTTGCCCTCCTTTGCTCTATCTTAAACTGTTCCCAATCTTCCGCTCTGGCGCTTTTTTTGGCTATTTTATACGCCCTATCTTTGGATTTTATGCTGTCTCTAATTTCCCCTGTTATCCACGGTTGAGTCACCTTTTTAGATTTCCTTTTATGCCAGATTGGTATAAACAATTTTTGCAATTTTGTCATTCTATCTTTAAATGTTTGCCATTGTTTATCTACCTCCAGTCCTCCCAGGAACATTGTCCAATCAGACCTACTCAGTTCCCGTCTCATGGCATCATAATTCCCCTTGTTTAAATTCAGGACCTTAGTCTCTGAGTCAATTTCTTCGCTCTCCATTTCGAGTGAGAAATCGATCATGTTATGATCGCTCTGACCCAAGGGTCCCCGTACAACAAGATTACTGATTAGTCCCTTCTCATTGCACAGTACCCAGTCCAATATAGCCTGTTCCCGAGTTGGTTCCTCGACATATTGATCCAGATAACCATCCCTTAAACACTCAAGGAATTCCTCCTCCTCATTATTTTTACTGATTAGGCTAGTCCAATCTATATGTAAGTTAAAGTCACCTATGATGACAGCTGTGCTCTTATTGCACGCTTCTCTAATTTCCCTCGTGATGCCCTCCCTAACCTCTATTTTACTATTTGGAGGCCTATATACCACTCCTATTAATGTTTTTCGCCCCTCGCTATTTCTTAGCTCCACCCATATAGATTCTGTATTAACTGAGTTAATATCCTTCTTTTCAATTGCATTTATCCCCTCTTTTACTAGCAATGAAGGCAAGTATCCCATATGCCTTTTTTCCCACCTTATCCACCTGTTCCGCCGCCTTCAGGGATCTGTGTACTTGTACACCCAGATCCCTCTGACCCTCCGTCTTGCCTAGGGTCTTTCCATTCCATTCTGCGGGGTCCTGAATCAGGAGGAACATATTCAGAATAAAATGATTCCCTCGGAGCTCAGAACATAATATACATGCAAAAAGGACATCATAAACCATAAATATGATCAATGGAGCCACTCTCCTTATTAGAATAATAAAAGGAATCATGAACTGCACCAGAGGAGAAAAGAACCCACGTTACAATATCAGGCAGACAAAAAGAACAACCCGGCAGTCAAACAGAAAACAACACATCTGGTTTGAAATCTCACCAGGAAGTCCAAAGAACGCAAGGACGTGATAGTAGCTGAAGACTATCTGCAGGATGGCTGGTATTTCCATTTTCTGGGAGCAGGGAGCAATGACAAGTGGGCAGTCCCGTTTGTGGCAGTGACACGGACAATATTCACCCAGAGCCGCCGTTATTTGTACCAAAAAGGGAATCTCCCGGGATGCAGCTAATGTGCTGTGGGAGTGGAATTTGTTACAGTCCTTTAAACAAACAAATTAAGGTCAAGCGTGTCTAAACTTGTCGTGTTTTATGTAACTTATTTCAATAAACTAAAGCGCTGGAATTGTGGAATATTACATTAGTTCCAGGGGTGAGTGTCGGCCTGTTTGCTGCATCGCCTGCTGCACATGTGCCCTGTGACTGCTGTAACTCCGCTCTACAGGAAGTTCTGCAGTAACTGGACCAAAGTTATTGGCCCGCGGCTACAACCCCTGCCCCCCACTTCACCGAGAACGACAAGAGCAGCAATGTCGTGGTCGCACATTTATCTCCAACTCACCAACCGTCCTGACCTGAACATGCGCACGGTCGTCCCGTCACCCTCACTGATGCACCAACAACGATGAGTCAGCCGACAGAGAGGAGGTCCAGCATCTCGTGAAGTGGTGCGCCGATAACAACCTGGCCCTTAACATCAAGAAAACCAAAGAAATCATTGTGGACTTCAGGAAGTCTAAAGGCGGAAGTCACACCCCCATCCACATCCATGGGGCTGTGGTGGAAAGGGTGGACAGCTTTAAGTTCCTCGGAGTCCACATCACGGAAGACCTCTCCTGGTCCCTCAATACCTCCTCTCTGGTGAAGAAGGCCCAGCAGCCACTATATTTCCTAAGGAGGCTGAAGGGATGTAACCTGTCACCCCTGATCCTCTCAAACTGTTACCGCTACACAATAGAGAGCATCCTGACGAACTGTATCACAGTGTGGTATGGCAGCTGTAGCTCCTATGACTGGAAAGCCCTGCAGCGGGTAGTCAAAACTGCCCAACGCATTACCGGCACCCGGCTACCGAGCACATATAACAGAAACGCTGTATACGGAGGTCACGGACCATCATCAAAGACCCTACCCACCCCAGCCACAGTCTGTTCGCCCCCCTGTCATCTGGGAGACGCTACAGATGCATTCGCACCCGTACGACCAGATTTAGGAACAGCTTCTTTCCCAGGGCTGTCATCCTACTGAACTCCACAAATAAACTCTAATGCCTGCACCTCTGTCAATGCACTTTATTATGTTTATGTTAATGTATTACAAGCCAAATGAATGTTGAATGTTTAAATGTCTTAATCTTAATGTGCACTCTCGGGAGCCGCAAGCCTACATTTTGTTGTACTGCACTTGTGCTTTAACAATGACAATAAAGATGATTATGATTATGATTATGAATTCCCGACCTTGCGGGATCCTGTGAGCACCATCCGTACAGGAACGGCAATGGTCCGAGGCCAATGGTCAACAGCCCATTCCCAGGAAACTAGGGATCGGCGTCAGCCACATCCACAGAACTATGAGAACAGTACCGACATTAACAAGCTGACTGGATTATCGATCTGTTTAGAAAATAAACGTTGCTCATTATTACATGGAACCTCGAAAGGACATTGAGCTTCCTCACTCTATTGCCCTCTTAATCATGTGAACTCGAGCAGCAAGGAGTTGACCTATTTATTAGATTCTTTATTGAGGTAAATAATATTGAAGTAGCACAGATTACAAATGATGAAACTCACAGCTGATTTAAAATCCTTTAATATCCTTTTTAGGTACAAACACAGGATGTGAGTAGATTCTTGGATGGATGAAAGGGAACAGGGTAATGATGTTAGCTGCAGACTGTAACTTGGCACTGGAACTGTGGAAAGACATAGATTAACAAAGTAAAGAGTTGTCTTTATACAGTAGCTATTTATTAGGTGAATTAATATAGACTTGTGCTTAAGGCATAGACAGGATGAGCCGAATTAGCACCTTCTAAGAACATAAGAAATAGGAGCAGGAGTAGGCCAATCGGCCCCTCGAGCCTGCTCCGCCATTCAATAAGATCATGGCTGATCTGATCCTAACCGCCAATCTACTATCACAGAACCATCTCCTGAATCTAACGGAATTAGGCACACGAAATAGGAGCAGGATCAGGGTACACGGCCCCTGGGCCGGTTCTGCCACCCACAGGGCCATGACCGATCCGAACCTAGACTCATGTCCAAATTCCTGCCCGCTCCCCGTAACCCTTAATTCCCTTTACTTCTAGGAAACTGTCTATTTCTGTTTTAAATTTATGTAATGATGTAGATTCTACAGCTTTTTGGGGAAGCATATTCCATGGACCTACCACCCTCTGAGTGAAGTAGTTCCTCCTCATCTCAGTTTTGAAAGAGCAGCCCCTTATTCTAAGACTATGCCCCCTAGTTCTAGTTTCACCCATCATCGGGATCATCCTCCCCGCATCCACCCAATCCAACCCCTTCACAATCTTATATGTTTCAATAAGATCGCCTCTCATCCTTCTGAACTCCAATGAGTAGAGTCCCAATCTACTCAACCTCTCCTCATATGTCCATCCCCTCATCCCCGGGATTAACCGAGTGAACCTTCTTTGTACTGACTCGAGAGCAAGTATGTCCTTTCTTAAGTATGGACACCAAAACTGTACGCAGTATTCCAGGTGCGGTCTCACCAAGACCTTGTACAACTGAAGCAATACCTCCCTGTTTTTATATTCTATCCCCCTAGCAATGAAAGCCAACATTCCATTGGCCTTCTTAATCACTTGCTGCACCTGTATACTAACCTTTTGAGTTTCGTGCACCAGGACCCCCAGGTCCCTTTGTACTGCAGCACTTTCCAGTTTCTTGCCATTAAGATAATAACTTGCTCTGTGTGGTATCATTCTATGATTCTGTGATATATAATAAATGTATAATTGTGAGACATGTGAGAGAGCATAGGAAAGGCCAACACTTGGCATTGATGGGTTCTGCTATGGAAACTTTCTTTTCATGGGTGGATTAAAGGGAGGTTATAACCTTTAAGATACAACAGGGGAGGAATGAGCAACATAAATGGCACTGACAAACCATTCTATGAAGTTTATAAACAGTAGAAAATTAGCCACAATGGGAGTACGACTGCTAAGAGATGGAGGAGCAATGGTCGGGGAGATTGCAGGTCTGGATAAGCTGGTAATGTGGCGGAGTTTACCAAGAGGAGGTGGATATTGGGATTGTAGAATCGCCATACTGTTCAATGTACCTCCAACAATTGCTCATCCTCCAGCACTCACCTGATCTTCTGTGGAATTTCATGAGGATATACCCTCAGTCCCTGCTCTTTCGAATCTGTACACTGCCACTCGGTGACATGATGTGTGGACACGATCAACTCCCAGTGGATTGTCTATGACACCGTTTAGCTCCATTAAAGGCCCTATATAAATGTAGGTTGTTGTTGTTGTTTTGCCTGCCCCATTACCACTGCGCCACGGCTGTGCTCCCAGACTGCGAGTAACGTTCAATCGCAGACGATCCAGAATTTCCTCCCATTGAGAAAGGCATAGACCCATCCCATCCCATCATTTTCTGGGCCTGGAGGAACTCTCCATAATCAGCCCCGGACTCCCTTCTGTCCCATGGCTGCTGGCTCAGTTTTAATCTGACTGTACACAACCTCAGCATGCTGTTCAACTGAGATCTGTGCCTCAGCCATCAGACCCCCTCTGCCCCCGTGCTGTATTCCGCCCCTGCTGAATCCCCCCCGCTGTATTCCCCCCCTACCGGATCCCCCCCTGCCGAATGGCCCCCGCCAAATTTCCCCCGCGCTGTATTCCCCCCCCGCCAAATCCACCCCCGCCGAATCCCCCGCCTTGCTGAACTCCCCCCCCGCCCTGCTGAATTCCCCCCCCCGCTGAATTTCCCCCCGTGCTGAATTTCCCCCCCCTGCTGAATTCTCCCCGTGCTGTATTCCCCCCCGCTGAATTTCCCCCCCCGTGATACGCTATTCTCCCCCCTGAGCTACTCACTTCCCCCCGTCTAATACCCAGCTCATCTACTACCCATGATCGATACTCTCTTCTCCCCCGTCAATACCCCTGTGATACTCTCTTCCCCCCAGCTTGTCTAATACCCGCGATGTTCGCTTCTTCCACCCCGTCTAATACCCGATACTCTTCCCCCCCCATACCCGTGATACTCTCTTCCCCCCCAATACCCCTGTGATACTCTCTTCTCCCCCATCTAATACCCCTGTGACACTCTCTTCCCCCCAGCTCATCTAATACCCGTGATACTCTCTTCCCGCCCCCATACCCGTGATACACTCTTCCCCCCCCAATACCCCTGTGATACTCTCTTCTCTCCCGTGTCTAATACCCCTGTGATACTCTCTTCCCCCCAGCTCGTCTAATACCCCTGTGATACCCTCTTCTCCCCGTCTAATACCGCTGTGACTATAGCTCCGTGACCTCCCCCCTATAATACAACCCATTAAAATCCCCCATAATACCCTTGCATACTACACCCTCGTGAAGTTACCCCACCGTGAAACTCTCCACCTATAATTTTCCCCCCGTTTAATCCCCCTGTGAATTCCCCCCACTTGTAGAATTCCCCTCGCCTATCTCCTGTGCCTCCCCTGCTGTATTATCCACCCGTGTGCCACTCCTGTATAAGACCCCCATATATCTCGATCAATGTCTAATCCTGCCCGCCCTGTCAATCTCCCTCCTCCCCACCGCTGGTGAAACTCCACAGCCCCCCCTGTATAAGACCCCCATATATCTCCATCAATGTATAATCCACCCGCCCTGTCAATCTCCCTCCCCACCGCTGGTGAAACTCCACAGCCCCCCCTGTATAAGACCCCCATATATCTCGATCAATGTCTAATCCTGCCCGCCCTGTCAATCTCCCTCCCCCCCCTTGGTGAAACTCCACAGCCCCCCCTGTATAAGACCCCCATATATCTCCATCCCTGTATAATCCTGCCCGCCCTGTCAATCTCCCTCCCCACCACTGGTGAAACTCCACAGCCCCCCCTGTATAAGACCCCCATATATCTCCATCAATGTATAATCCAGCCCGCCCTGTCAATCTCCCTCCCCACCGCTGGTGAAACTCCACAGCCCCCCCTGTATAAGACCCCCATATATCTCCATCCATGTATAATCCAGCCCGCCCTGTCAATCTCCCTCCCCACCGCTGGTGAAACTCCACAGCCCCCCCTGTATAAGACCCCCATATATCTCCATCACTGTATAATCCTGCCCGCCCTGTCAATCTCCCTCCCCACCGCTGGTGAAACTTTATTTTGCCCCGTGTGTGAATCACTCACTTACCTGGTGAGGCTCCAAATCACAACTCTTTTTAATTTGCTTTAATTCAAGTCCAAACAAACATACAATGTAAAACACTCCCCCTGCACCGAGCACAAAATGGCTGACCCCCCGCACCGAGCACAAAATGGCTGCCTCCCCACGCACCAAGCACATAATGTCTTCCCCCCCGCACCGAGCACAAAATGGCTTCCCCCCTGCACCAAGCAGAAACTGGCTGCCTCCCCCTGCACCAAGCACAAAATGGCTGCCTCCCCCCGCACCAAACACAAAATGGCTGCCTCCCCGCGCACCAAACACAAAATGGCTGACCCCCCCGCACCAAACACAAAATGGCTGCCTCCCCGCGCACCAAACACAAAATGGCTGTGGCCGCTCACTCAGTTGGTGGCTGTATAATGAGTGTCTGGAACCTAATTGGAGAGAGATTGAGAAGCCTGGGAATACAGGAGGGTGAGAGTGTGAGATGGGGGGGCATTAGAGATCAGAGGGGGGTGCAGACGTGGAGCAAGAGATGACGGACATTCCCAAACTTCACGCCCAGTACCGTCCCAGCTCCGGGTATGTTCCTCGCTGCGGGAAGGTGTTTCCCCCTCCCCCCAACCCCCATCAGTGTAGTGGGAAACAAAACCTGAGCTGGGTGTCCCTGAACAGAGAAAAGACACACAGACATTTGGGTGACGTAGGAGGCCATTGAGTCCTTCGAGCCTGGCCCACCGATGTTGGATCGTGGCTGATCTGCACCTCGACTCCGTTTACCCACAGGACAGAGGCAGAGACGTCGAGGGAAAGAAACTGTTTGACTTGGCGTTATACAACAAACCGGGCGACGGCGAATCAGCCTTCCGTTTCACATCTCGCCCTGTTGTCACATTGATGGAAATCAACCTCGGGAGAGATGGGACACAGGATTCTGGTTTATTGTCACTGGGTTCACACTGTGGCACCGGGTCAACATCTGGCCCAGTGAGAGGGACTGAGGAGCAGATAGCAGAGATACGGAAAGTGAGAAGGACAAAGAGGCAGAACGGGAGTGAAAGGGAGCGAGATTGGGAATAAGAGAGAGAGAGGGAGGGAGCCAGCACCAGGGAGAGGAGCGGAGAGCAGAAGACAGAGAAACTGAGATTCAAAATAGAAAGAGACAGGCTGATGGACAAAGAGAGACGGAGAGAGTGGTTGGCAGAGAGAGAGAGAGAGAGAGTTAGGGAGAGAGATACTGAAATAGAGAGTTGGAGATCGAGAAAGACAGAGAGTGATGCAGAGAAAGAGTCTGAGAGGCAGAGATATCAAGAAAGATGTAGATAGAAAGAGGATTTGAGAGGGCGATGAAGGGATGCAAAGATTAACATTGCAGGAAGAGATAAAGAACAATGAAGAGCGAGAGACCGACGTAGAGATACAGATATAACGAAAGATGTGCCGATACAGAGATGTGACTCGAGAGGGACGGAGATGAATATAGTGGAATACACAGCTTACGTTGGGCCATCTGGAGAACATACTCCAGTGGAAATTGAAGCCCTCCCGATGTGTCGACGGGGACAGGTGTCTCCGACCGGACGGCCTGGCCTGCGTGTGTCTCCGTCACTGATCCCAGGCTGTAAGGGACAGACAGAGAGATGGGGGGAAATAGGGAGAGAGAGAGAGAGAGAGGGAATGGTACAAGTTTACAGCAAAGAAGGAGGCCATTCGGCCCCTCGTGTCTGTGCCGGCCGATTTATAAAGCTATCCAGCCTAATCCCACTCTCCTGCTCTGGGTCCATCACCTTATAGGTTACGGCACTCCTAGTGCATATATGGCCCCTGGTTATTGACCTCTCTGCTGGGGGAGAGCAGTCCTTCCCATCCACTCTATCTAGGCCCCCTCATCATTATATACACCTCCATTTAATCTCCCTCAGTCTCTATTCCAAAGAAAACCAACCCAGCCTATCCAGTCTTCCCTCATAGCTAATAAAGGAAAGTATCTAGTCTGCCATCTTCAGTGCCTTTTCTACACAGGTAGAGAGAGAGGGTGGTGCAGAAAGATGTACAAGTTACATTGCGGGGGAGCAAGTGATGGCAATGAATCGCAGGGTGATAAACAGACACATTGGGGGCCAGGCAGGCAGCCTGTGCTGAGGGAGCCTCGGTCACTCTCCTCCCTCTGAAGGAAGCTCTTCTCCAAGGGTTCCACCTCCCAAAACACTCTCTGCATCGTCACGTTGCACCTTCTGGAGAGAGAGAAATGAAAATTGATTCAAAGAAAGCACGCAATGAATTAAAAAACTACATGCACAGCTCTGACCCAGGAAATTGAGTTTTTTTTTGCTGATTTGTCATCCTTTACTGGTTTCTAAAGCTTTCCCATTCCTCTGGCCTAACGCTCATCTTGGCAACATTGTCTGCATTTTCTTTCAATTTGATCCCCTCTTTAACTCCCGTGGTTAGCCACGGGTGGTGCATCCTTCTCGTAGAGCCTTTCTTTCTCACTGGAATACACCTTTGCTGAGATTTATAAAATATCTCCTTAAATGTCTGCCACTGCTGAGCTAGCGTCTTACCCTTTCATCTATTTTCCCAGTCCGCTTTAGCCAACTCTGTCCTCGTACCCTTGTAATTGCCTTTATTTCAGTTTAGGACACTAGTTTCAGACCCAAGTTTCTCACCCTCAAAATGATTTTGAAATTCTACCAATCACTCTTTCTTAGGGGATCCTTTACTATGAGATCATTAATTAATCCTGTCTCATTACACATTACCAGATCTAAAATAGCATCTCCCACTTCTGGCATTTAACAGTCACCTCCATCTGCGTCGCTCTCTCTCTCCCCCCATCGCTTGTTCTCTCTCTCCCCTTCTCTCTGTTCCTATCTAGCTCCCCATCTCTGTCGCTCTTTTTCATTCACTCATCTGCTGTCTCTCTCTGATTCTTTCCCTCTATCTCAGCTTTAATCTTGATTGAAATGTATTCTGAAATGTTTCTCTCTCACCGTTTAAAATAACGACAAATCCAGTTGCATTTTTTATGCTAAGGGGGAAAAATTCGGTTGCAATGCAAAATGAGAGAGAGAGCGAGCGAGAGAAAGCTAGAGAGAAATAACAACAACAATTATATTTGTATAGTGCCTTTTAATGTAATGAAACCTCCCAGGGAGCTGCACAGGAGTGTTATAAAACACAATTTGACATCGAGCCACATAAGAGAAAGATGGCGAGAGAGAGAGAAACAGACAAAGGTGGCGAGAGAGAAAGAGACAGAGAAAGCTGGCGAGACAGAGAGAGAGAAAGCTGGCGAGAGAGAGAGAGAGAAAGCTGGCGAGAGAGAGAGAGAGAAAGCTGGCGAGAGAGAGAGAGAGAGAAAGCTGGCGAGACAGAGAGAGAAAGCTGGCGAGACAGAGACAGAGAAAGCTGGCGAGACAGAGAGAGAGAGAAAGCTGGCGAGAGAGAGACAGAGAAAGCTGGCGAGACAGAGAGAGAGAAAGCTGGCGAGACAGAGAGAGAGAAAGCTGGCGAGAGAGAGAGAGAGAAAGCTGGAGAGAGAGAGAGAGAGAAAGCTGGCGAGACAGAGAGAGAGAAAGCTGGCGAGAGAGAGAGAAAGCTGGCGAGACAGAGAGAGAAAGCTGGCGAGAGAGAGAAAGCTGGTGAGACAAAGAGAGAGAGAAAGCTGGCGAGACAGAGAGAGAGAAAGCCAGAGAGAGAGAGAGAGAGAAAGCTGGAGAGAGACAGAGAAATCTAGAGAGAGAGAGAGAAAGCTGGCGAGAGAGAGACGGAGAAAGCTGGCGAGAGAGACAGAGAAATCTAGAGAGAGAGAGAAAGCTGGAGAGAGAGAAAGCTGGAGAGAGAGACAGAGAAAGCTGGAGAGAGAGAGAAAGCTGGAGAGTGAGAGAAAGCTGGAGAGAGAGACAGAAAGCTAGAGAGAGAGACAGAGAAAGCTGGCGAGAGAGACAGAGAACTCTAGAGAGAGAGACAGAAAGCTGCAGAGAGAGACAGAAAAAGCTGGAGAGAGAGACAGAGAAAGCTGGAGAGAGAGAGAGAGAAAGCTGGAGAGAGAAAGCTGGGGAGAGAGACAGAAAGCTGGAGAGAGAGACAGAGAAAGCTGGAGAGAGAGAGACAGAGAAATCTAGAGAGAGAGAGACAGAGAAAGCTGGAGAGAGACAGAGAAAGCTGGAGAGAGAGACAGAGAAAGCTGGTGAGAGAGAGACAGAGAAAGCTGGAGAGAGAGACAGAGAAAGCTGGAGAGAGAGACAGAGAAAGCTGGCGAGACAGAGAGAGAGAGTGAACCTGACTTCATAGACCCACAGGGAAGCAACCATGTGTTTGGCCAGACCCCTTTAGATGTCACACCAGCCATCGCAAATCGGAACAACCTTGATCGTGAAATAAATAAAAGCGGTAGGGAGGTAGTGCAACTCTGTCGAGCCTTAGGCCTGTACATAGTTAACGGTAGGTTCAGAGGGGACTCCCTAGGGAGACTCACATACTCCTCAACTCTTGGATCTAGTGTGGTGGACTATACAATCACTGACCTGGACCCCTGCGATATCAACTCATTCACTGTCAGGCAGCAATCCCCCCTCTCAGACCATAACCAAATAAATATGTACCTTAAACTTTCTGCCCAAACTACAGACACAAAAAAGGAACCCAGTAAGCTCCATAAAATAAACCAGACATACAGATGGGCCCCAGACAGTGGAGAAAAATTCATCACAGCACTAAAGTCACCTGATCTCACAAGTAAAATATCAAAATTTAAAGAAAAACCATACGAGATCACCAGAGATGGTGTAAACATGGCCATAGAGGATATAAATATGATCTTCCATGAGGCAGCTGTAAAAGCCGCCCTTGTGAAACAGAAGAGGAAGCGTCACAAAAGACAAAATAAAAATAAGAAATGGTTTGACCACGAATGCAAAAATGCCAGAAAAGACCTGAGAAAAATATCAAACCAAAAGCATCACCAACCAAACAATCCGGACCTACGTACTAGATACAATGAAACCCTCAAAAGATATAAACACACCATTAGGAACAAAACACAAAACTATACCCACAAAATACTCGAAGAAATTGAAAACTCCACCAATCCAAAACAATTCTGGGAAATGTGGAATAACCTGAGTACAACACAATTGCAAGCATTACCAATCCAAGATGGCGACATCTGGAGAACACATTTTGAAAACCTCTACAAAGACATCCCAATAAACGAAACAAACCCAAGTCAACATCAGGTCACAGAAAAACTCCACACATTAGAAGCAACAATTAAAGACAACCAAAACCCTCTAGACTCCCCAATCACATGGGAAGAACTGGCCACAAAAACAAAATCTCTCCACCTAAAGAAAGCCTGTGGCCCAGACAACATCAAAAATGAAATGCTCAAGTTCAGCAATATGGAGATGCAGGGTGCGGTACTCAAATTATTCAACATCATATTACGTTCAGGCTGTTTTCCCGATATCTGGTGCCAAGGACTAATCTCCCCCATATATAAAAGTGGAAACAAATCAGACACAAATAACTACCGCGGCATCTGTGTCAACAGTTGTCTAGGGAAGTTATTCTGCAGTATTCTAAATAGTAGATTACTTGATTTTCTTAACAAACATAATATCCTCAGAAAAAAACAAATAGGCTTTCTTCCAAAACACCGCACCGCCGACCATATCTATACCCTTCACACCCTCATTGAAAAACATATACACCAAACAAAAAGTGGGAAAATATTCGCCTGTTTCATCGACTTCAAGAAAGCCTTTGACTCTATATGGCACGAAGGGCTCTATTATAAACTTCTTCAGTGTGGAATAGGGGGCAAAGTCTATGACCTTATTAAATCAATGTATCTGAAAAACAAATGCGGGGTCAAAATTGGAGACAAACGCACCGATTTCTTCACCCAGAGAAGAGGCGTCCGGCAGGGCTGCAATTTGAGCCCGACCCTGTTCAACATATACATAAATGAATTAGCAGACATGCTGGAGCAAAGCGAGTCACCAGGTCTCCGTCTCCTGGATGGAGAAGTGAAATCCCTGTTCTATGCGGACGACCTGGTTCTGCTGTCTCCCACAGAACAGGGATTACAGCAACAACTAGACCTACTCGACAAATACTGCCAAAATTGGGCTCTAACAGTAAATCTAAGGAAAACCAACATCATGATTTTTCAAAAAAGGCCCAGATGTCAGGAAAACAAATACCAGTTTACCCTCAGTGATACCACTATAGGACACACTATGAGCTACACCTACCTTGGCCTAACTATTACAGCATCAGGGAGCTTCAGCATAGCAGTGAATGCACTAAAAGAAAAAGCCCGAAGAGCCCTATATGCAATAAAAAGAAAATTCTACAACATCCAAATCCCAATCAAAATCTGGCTCAAAATATTTGACAGCATAATCCTGCCCATTGCACTGTACGGTAGTGAAGTATGGGGCTCACTAAATCACCAAAGCTACACTAAATGGGAAAAACACACAATAGAAGCCCTACATGCAGAATTCTGCCGAAGCATCCTTCGCACCCAAAGAAAAACGCCAACAAATGCATGCAGAGCCGAACTAGGCAGATACCCACTGATAATAAACATCCAAAAACGAGCACTAAACTTCCTAAATCACCTCAAATCTAGCTCCCCAGACACCCTTCATTTCAAAGCCTTTCAGACCCAAGAGTTAAACACAGAAAAGAGTCCCCTGAGTCAGCTGCTACTGAAACTAAGTACTCAGCCGGACCCTGACCAGCCCCAGACCAACACAGCCGTCCAAACACTAATCCGAGTGAACCAAATCATTAAAAAATGCAAAGAAACCTACCTGGAACATTGGAACAAAATAACCGAAAGCCAAAGCAGATTAGAATGTTACCGGGCCCTAAAAAGAGAATATAAACTGGCAGACTACCTCACGACCATCAGAGACACAAAACAGAGACAGACCCTCACCAGGTACAGACTAAGCGACCACCAACTGGAAATTGAAAAAGGCAGATACAAGAAATCCTGGCAGCCTAGAGAGAATAGAATATGCGATCAATGTCTGGCCGGCGAGGTTGAAACAGAAATGCATTTCCTCCTAAAATGCTAAAAATTCAACACATCAAGAAACATATTATTCAACAAGCTAAGCCAAACAACCCCAGATTTCAAGGAATTGGATGACCTGTCAAAATTGAGATTAGTCCTGGGAGAAGGAGACAGACCATACCTTGGGGCCAAATATGGAACAATATGTCACAACCTGAAGACTGTTTAAAATTAAGACTGTTTAAAATTAATATTGAACGTACCAAATGAATTAGAAAGACTGTTTAAAATTAATATTGTTTAAAAGTAATATTGTATGTACCCAACAAATGTCAAATCGATTGACACCTACAGAATGTTGGAAAACTGTACCTTTTTGCTATGTAAGCTTTGGCAATATGGTTCTCTGCAAACTTTCATGCCAATAAAGCATTTGAATTGAATTGAATTGAATTGAAAGCTAGAGAGAGAGAGACAGAGAAAGCTAGAGAGAGAGAGAAAGCTAGAGAGAGAGACAGAGAAAGCTGGAGAGAGAGAGAGAAAGCTGGCGAGAGAGAGACAGAGAAAGCTGGAGAGAGGGACAGAGAAAGCTAGAGAGAGAGAGACAGAGAAAGCTGGCGAGAGAGAGACAGAGAAAGCTGGCGAGAGAGAGACAGAGAAAGCTAGAGAGAGACAGAGAAAGCTAGAGAGAGAGAGAGAAAGCTAGAGAGAGAGACAGAGAAAGCTGGCGAGAGAGAGAGAGAAAGATAGAGAGAGAGAGACAGAGAAAGCTGGAGAGAGAGAGAGATAGACTGTTTAAAAGTAAGACTGTTTAAAATTAATATTGAACGTACCAAATGAAGTAGAAAGACTGTTTAAAATTAATATTGTTTAAAAGTAATATTGTATATACCCAACAAATGTCAAATCGATTGACACCTACAGAATGTTGGAAAACTGTACCTTTTTGCAATGTAAGCTTTGGCAATATGGTTCTCTGTAAACTTTCATGCCAATAAAGCATTTGAACTGAACTGAACTGAACTGAACTGAACTGAGAAAGCTGGAGCGAGAGACAGAGAAAGCTGGAGAGACAGAGAAAGCTAGAGAGAGAGACAGAGAAAGCTGGCGAGAGAGAGAGAGAAAGCTAGAGAGAGAGAGAGAGAGGGAAAGCTAGAGAGAGAGAGAGAGACAGAGAAAGCTGGCGAGAGAGAGAGAGAGAAAGCTAGAGAGAGAGAGAGAGAGAGAAAGCTAGAGAGAGAGAGAGAGAAATCTAGAGAGAGACAGTGAAAGCTGGCGAGAGAGAGAGAGAAAGCTGGAGAGAGAGAGAGAGAGAGAGAGAAATCTAGAGAGAGAGAGAGAGAAAGCTGGAGCGAGAGACAGAGAAAGCTAGAGAGAGAGACAGAGAAAGCTGGAGAGCGAGAGACAGAGAAAGCTAGAGAGAGAGACAGAAAGCTAGAGAGAGAGACAGAGAAAGCTGGAGAGAGAGACAGAGAAAGCTGGAGAGAGAGACAGAGAAAGCTAGAGAGAGAGACAGAGAAAGCTGGCGAGAGAGAGACAGAGAAAGCTGGCGAGAGAGAGACAGAGAAAGCTGGCGAGAGAGAGACAGAGAAAACCGGAGAGAGAGAGACAGAAAGCTGGCGAGAGAGAGAGAGAGAGAGAGAGAGAGAGAAAGCTGGCGAGAGAGAGAGAAAGCTGGAGAGAGAGAGAGAAAGCTGGAGAGAGAGAGAGAAAGCTGGAGAGAGAGAGAGAGCTGGAGAGAGAGAAAGCTGGAGAGGGACAGAGAAAGCTGGGGAGAGACAGAGAAAGATGGAGAGAGACAGAGAAAGATGGAGAGAGACAGAGAAAGCTAGAGAGAGAGAGAGACAGAGAAAGCCCCGGGCTGCTCCTCGAAACACCCCCCCCGGGCTGCTCCTCTAATCACCCCCCCGGGCTGCTCCTCGAAACACACCCCCGGGCTGCTCCTCGAAATACCCCCGGGGCTGCTCCTCGAAACCCCACACCCAGCTGCTCCACGAAACACCCCCCCGGGCTGCTCCTCGAAACAGCCCCCCGGGCTGCTCCTCGAAACACCCCCCCGGGCTGCTCCTCGAAACACCCCCCCGGGCTGCTCCTCGAAACACCCCCCCGGGCTGCTCCTCAAAACACACCCCCGGGCTGCTCCGCGAAACACCCCCCCCGGGCTGCTCCTCGAAACACCCCCTCGGGCTGCTCCGCGAAACACCCCCCCCGGACTGCTCCGCGAAACACCCCCCCCGGGCTGCTCCTCGAAACACCCCCCCGGGCTGCTCCTCGAAACCCCCCTCCCGGGCTGCTGCTCGAAACACCCCCCCGAGCTGCTCCTCGAAACATCCCCCCGGGCTGCTCCGCGAAACACCCCCCCCGGGCTGCGCCGCGAAACACCCCCCAGGGCTGCTCCTCGAAACACCCCCCCGGGCTGCTCCGCGAAACACCCCCCCCAGGCTGCTCCACGAATCACCCCCCCGGGCTGCTCCTCGAAACACCACCCCGGGCTGCTCCTCGAAATACCCCCCGGGCTGCTCCTCGAACCCCCCCCACCCAGCTGCTCCTCGAAACACCCCCCGGGCTGCTTCTCGAAACACCCCCCCGGGCTGCTCCTCGAAACCCCCCTCCCGGGCTGCTCCTCGAAACACCCCCCCGAGCTGCTCCTCGAAACACCCCCATGGGCTGCTCCGCAAAACACCCCCCCCCGGGCTGCGCCGCGAAACACCCCCCAGGGCTGCTCCTCGAAACACCCCCCCGGGGCTGCTGGGCGAAACACCCCCCCCAGGCTGCTCCACGAATCACCCCCCCCGGGCTGCTCCTCGAAACACCACCCCGGGCTGCTCCTCGAAACCCCCCCCGGGGCTGCTCCTTTAATCAACCCCCCCAGGCTGCTCCTCGAAACACACCCCTGGGCTGTGTCTCCTCGAAATACCCCCCCTGGCTGCTCGTCGAAACCCCCCACCCAGCTGCTCCTCGAAACACCCCCCCGGGCTGCTCCTCGAAACAGCCCCCCCGGGCTGCTCCTCGAAACACCCCCTCGGTCTGCTCCTCGAAAAACCCCCCGGGCTGCCCCTCGAAACACCCCCCCCGGGCTGCTCCGTGAAACACCCCCCCCGGGCTGATCCTCGAAACACCCCACGCGGGCTGCTCCGCGAAACACCCCCCCGGGCTGCTCCTCGAAACACCCCCCCCCGGGCTGCTCCTCAAAATACCCCCACGGGCTGCTCTTCGAAATCCCCCCCGGGCTGCTGCTCGAAGCAGTCCCTGGGGCTGCTCCGCGAAACACCCCCCCGGGCTGCTCCGCGAAGCACCCCCCCCGGGATGCTCCGCGAAACATCCCCCCGGGCTGCTCATCGAAACCCCCCGCCGGGCTGCTCCTCGAAACCCCCCCCCCGGGATGCTTCTCGAAACACCCCACCCGGGCTGCTTCTCGAAACACCCCCCTGGGCTGCTCCTCGAAACCCCCCCCCGGGGGCTGCTCCGCGAAACACCCCCCCCGGGCTGCTCCTCGAAACACCCCTCCCGGGCTGCTCCCCGAAACACCCCCCCCGGGCTGCTCCTCGAAACCCCCCGCCGGGCTGCTCCTCGAAACCCCCCCCCCGGGCTGCTCCGCGAAACACCCCCCCGGGCTGCTTCTCGAAACACCCCCCCCGGGCTGCTCCTCGAAACACCCCCTCGGGCTGCTCCGCGAAACACCCCCCGGGCTGCTCCACGAAACACCCCCCCGGGCTGCTCCTCGAAACACCCCCCCGGGCTGCTCCTCGAAACCCCCCTCCCGGGCTGCTACTCGAAACACCCCCCCGAGCTGCTCCTCGAAACACCCCACCGGGGCTGCTCCGCGAAACACCCCCCCCCGGGCTGCACCGCGAAACACCCCCCCAGGGCTGCTCCTCGAAACACCCCCCCCGGGCTGCTCCGCGAAACACCCCCCCCCAGGCTGCTCCACGAATCACCCCCCCAGGCTGCTCCTCGAAACACCACCCCGGGCTGCTCCTCGAAACCCCCCCCGGGCTGCTCCTCTAATCACCCCCCCCGGGCTGCTCCTCGAAACACACCCCCGGGCTGCTCCTCGAAATACCCCCCGGGGCCTGCTCCTCGAAACCCCCCACCCAGCTGCTCCCCGAAACACCCCCCCGGGCTGCTCCTCGAAACCCCCCGCCGGGCTGCTCCTCGAAACCCCCCCCCGGGCTGCTCCGCGAAAACACCCCCCCCGGGCTGCTTCTCGAAACACCCCCCCCGGGCTGCTCCTCGAAACACCCCTCCCGGGCTGGTCCCCGAAACACCCCCCCGGGCTGCTCCTCGAAACCCCCCCGCCGGGCTGCTCCTCGAAACCCCCCCTCGGGCTGCTCCGCGAAACACCCCCCCCGGGCTGCTTCTCGAAACACCCCCCCCCGGGCTGCTCCTCGAAACACCCCCTCGGGCTGCTCCGCGAAACAACCCCCCCGGGCTGCTCCGCGAAACACCCCCCCGTGCTGCTCCTCGAAACAGCCCCTGGGGCTGCTCCGCGAAACTCCCCCCCGGGCTGCTACTCGAAACTCCCCCCCGGGCTTCTCCTCGAAACACCCCCCCCGGGCTGCCCCTCGAAACACCCCCCCCGGCTGCTCCTCGAAACACCCCCCCGGGCTGCTCCTCGAAACACCCCCCCGGGCTGCTCCTCGAAACACCCCCCCGGGCTGCTCCTCGAAACCCCCCTCCCGGGCTGCTACTCGAAACACCCCCCCCGAGCTGCTCCTCGAAACCCCCCCCGGGCTGCTCCGTGAAACACCCCCCCCGGGCTGCTCCTCGAAACACCCTCCCGGGCTGCTCCTCGACACCCCCCCTCCCGGGCTGCTACTCGAAACACCCCACCGAGCTGCTCCTCGAAACACCCCCCCGGGCTGCTCCGCGAAACACCCCCCCCGGGCTGCGCCGCGAAACACCCCCCAGGGCTGCTTCTCGAAACACCCGCCCCGGGCTGCTCCGCGAAACACCCCCCCCAGGCTGCTCCATGAATCACCCCCCCGGGCTGCTACTCGAAACACCACCCCGGGCTGCTCCTTGAAACCCCCCCCGGGCTGCTCCTCTAATCACCCCCCCGGGCTGCTCCTCGAAACACACCCCCGGGCTGCTCCTTGTAATACCCCCCGGGCTGCTCCTCGAAACCCCCCCCACCCAGCTGCTCCTCGAAACACCACCCCGGGCTGCTGCTCGAAACAGCCCCCCGGGCTGCTCTTCGAAAACACCCCCTCGGGCTGCTCCTCGAAACACCCCCCCCGGGCTGCTCCTCGAAACAGCCCCCCCGGGCTGCTCCGCGAAACACCCCCCCCCGGGCTGATCCTCGAAACACCCAAGCGGGCTGCTCCGCGAAACACCCCCCCGGGCTGCTCCTCGAAACACCCCCCCCCGGGCTGCTCCTCAAAATACCCCCCCGGCTGCTCTTCGAAATCCCCCCCCGGGCTGCTCCTCAAAAAATCCCCCGGGCTGCTCCGCGAAACATCCCCCCCCGGGCTGCTGCTCGAAACGCCCCCCCGGGGCTGCTCCTCGAAACACCCACCCCGGGCTGCTCCACGAAACACCCCCCGGGCTGCTCTTCGAAACACCCCACCGGGCTGCTCCGTGAAACACGCCCCCGGGCTGCTCCTCGAAACAGTCCCTGGGGCTGCTCCGCGAAACCCCCCCCCGGCTGCTCCGCGAAGCACCCCCCCGGGATGCTCCGCGGAACAGCTCCCCGGGCTGATCCTCGAAAAACCCCCCCGGGCTGCTCCTCGAAAACCCCCCCCCCGGGGCTGCTCCGCAAAACACCCCCCCCGGGGTGCTTCTCGAAACACCGCCCCGGGCTGCTCCGCGAAACACCCCCCCCAGGCTGCTCCACGAATCACCCCCCCGGGCTGCTACTCGAAACACCACCCCGGGCTGCTCCTCGAAACCCCCCCCGGGCTGCTCCTCTAATCACCCCCCCCGGGCTGCTCCTCGAAACACACCCCCGGGCTGCTCCTTGTAATACCCCCCGGGCTGCTCCTCGAAACCCCCCACCCAGCTGCTCCTCGAAACACCACCCCCGGGCTGCTGCTCGAAACAGCCCCCCGGGCTGCTCTTCGAAACACCCCCTCGGGCTGCTCCTCGAAACACCCCCCCCGGGCTGCTCCTCGAAACAGCCCCCCCCGGGCTGCTCCGCGAAACACCCCCCCCGGGCTGATCCTCGAAACACCCCAAGCGGGCTGCTCCGCGAAACACCCCCCCGGGCTGCTCCTCGAAACACCCCCCCCGGGCTGCTCCTCAAAATACACCCCCCCGGGCTGCTCTTCGAAATCCCCCCCCCGGGCTGCTCCTCAAAAAATCCCCCGGGCTGCTCCGCGAAACACCCCCCCCGGGCTGCTGCTCGAAACGCCCCCCCCCGGGCCTGCTCCTCGAAACACCCACCCCGGGCTGCTCCACGAAACACCCCCCGGGCTGCTCTTCGAAACACCCCCACCGGGCTGCTCGTGAAACACGCCCCCGGGCTGCTCCTCGAAACAGTCCCTGGGGCTGCTCCGCGAAACCGACACCCCCCCGGGACTG
>NW_028225184.1:18089335-18161835 GCF_052327205.1 Somniosus microcephalus
AGAGAGAGGGACAGAGAGAGAGAGGGGGACAGAGAGACAGACAGAGATTGAGGGACAGAGAGAGAGAGAGGGACAGAGAGAGAGAGCGACAGAGAGGGACAGAGAGAGAGAGGGCAGAGAGAGAGGGACAGAGAGAGAGAGGGACAGAGAGAGAGGGAGAGAGAGAGAGAGAGGGACAGAGAGAGAGAGGGACAGAGAGAGAGAGGTACAGAGAGAGAGAGAGACAGAGAGAGAGGGAGAGAGAGAGAGAGGGTCAGAGAGAGAGAGAGCGACAGAGAGAGAGGGACAGAGAGAGAGGGACAGAGAGAGGGACAGAGAGAGAGAGGGACAGAGAGAGAGAGGGACAGAGAGAGAGAGGGACAGAGCGAGAGAGGAGACAGAGAGATAGGGACAGAGAGAGAGAGGGACAGAGAGAGAGAGGGACAGAGAGAGAGAGGGACAGAGCGAGAGAGAGACAGAGAGAGAGGGACAGAGAGAGAGAGGGACAGAGCGAGAGAGAGACAGAGAGAGAGGGACAGAGAGAGAGAGGGACAGAGAGAGAGAGGGACAGAGCGAGAGGGACAGAGAGAGAGAGGGGACAGAGAGGGTGAGGGACAGAGAGAGAGAAAGGGACAGAGAGAGAGAGAGGGACAGAAAGAGAGAGGGACAGAGAGAGAGAGGGACAGAGAGAGAGAGAGAGACAGAGAGCGAGAGAGAGACATAGAGAGCGAGAGAGGGACAGAGACAGCGAGAGAGAGAGCGAGAGACAGAAAGAGCGATAGAGACCCAGGGAGAGATAGAGCGAGAGACAGAGATAGAGACAGCGAGAGAGAGTTGCACAGAGGGAGAGACAGACAGAGAGACACACACACTGAGCAATATTCTAGTCATTTGCAGTGGAATGGAACATTGCGATGGAATATCACAGATCAATATTCTAGTCATTTGCAATGTAATGGAACATTGCAATTGAATATCACTGATCAATATTCTAGTCATTTGCGATGGAATATCACTGATCAATATTCTAGTCATTTGCAATGTCATATCACTGATCAATATTCTTGTCATTTGCAATGTAATATCACTGATCAATATTCTAGTCATTTGCAATGGAATATCACTGATCAATATTCTAGTAATTTGCAATGTAATGGAATATTGCAATGTAATATCACTGATCAATATTCTAGTCATTTGCAATGTAATATCACTGATCAATATTCAAGTCATTTGCAATGTAATGGAATATTGCAATGAAATATCACTGATCAATATTCTAGTCATTTGCAATGTAATATCACATGATCAATATTCTTTTCATTTGCAATGGAATGTCACTGGTCAATATTCTAGTCATTTGCAATGTAATGGAATATTGCAATGGAATATCACTGATCAATATTCTAGTCATTTGCAATGTAATATCACTGATCAATATTCTAGTCATTTGCAATGTAATATCACTGATCAATATTCTAGTCATTTGCAATGTGATGGAATATTGCAATGTAATATCACTGATCAATATTCTAGTCATTTGCAATGTAATATCACTGATCAATATTCAAGTCATTTGCAATGTAATGGAATATTGCAATGTAATATCACTGATCAATATTCTAGTAATTTGCAATGTAATATCACTGATCAATATTCTAGTCATTTGCAATGTAATATCACTGATCAATAATCAAGTCATTTGCAATGTCATGGAATATTGCAATGTAATATCACTGATCAATAATCAAGTCATTTGCAATGTAATGGAATATTGCAATGTAATATCACTGATCATTATTCTAGTCATTTGCAATGTAAAGGTAATGACAAAGGGTTTTGACCCGAAACGTTGACTCTAATTTCTCTGCAGTCGTTGCCTGGCCTGCTGAGTTTTTCCAGCATTTCCTGTAGTTATTTCCCTTGCCAGAGTGCTGCCCTGGGCTATCCATGGATTAGCATGTCAATAGACAGACCCCCTAGGGAGCAAAGCCAACATGTCAATGGCTCAGGGGGTGGACTCTGCAATCTGCTGACCTGGGGGTGGGAGTGTCCCAGTCCTGGGGGAGGGAGGGTCCCAGTCCGGGGGCGGGTGTGTCCCAGTCCTGGGGGTGGGAGGGTCCCAGTCCGGGGGTGGGGGGAGGGTCCCAGTCCTGGGGGGGGGAGGGTCCCAGTCCTGGGGGTGGGAGAGTCCCAGTCCGGGGGTGGGAGGGTCCCAGTCCGGGGGTGGGAGAGTCCCAGTCCTGGGGGTGGGAGGGTCCCAGTCCGGGGGTGGGGGGAGGGTCCCAGTCCTGGGGGGGGGAGGGTCCCAGTCCCAATACCTCCTTCCTCCAGAAGGGCCATTTCTCTCAATCTGGTGTGTGTGTGTCTGCTGTGTGCAAATTCTCTGTCTCCATCTTTAACTCTTTAGATCCTCTGGTTTCTAATGTAATGTAATGGTTTGTAATGGGATGTTGTTGGGAGAGTGTCTGTGTAACTGAGAGACGGAGCCCTGGGCTCTTGCTGTGCTTTTTTTTATCATTGCTTTGTTTATTAATCAATCTCATTTCTCTCTCTCTTTTCTCCCAAGGACATTTATTATATTTGCAAAGCTGTACCAAGATGCAGAGAGAGCGAGAGCACTTTGGGACGAGGAATAGTTGGGACAAGTGCTTCCTCCGCAGTGGACAATCCGAGGCCTGCGCCAGAGGCTGCACCCACTGGGCCCACGTGAGTTTGTGTCTGTTTATTACCCCGGCCTTCCATTTCCTCTCGGGGGGCCTGGGATTCTGGGGCCTGGGGTTAACTTGTTCCTGTTGGATTGTGGGACTGGACTTTTCAACAGGTTCAAAGAAGCCCTGACCTTGCAATGTGGCACAAACACGTTAACCCCTGGTGCGGGACAAAGAGGCCCTCCAAGAGGAAATCAAAGTCCTCAACGTGAACCCGTGTTATAATTCCACAATAATGCTGGTGGTTTGGGCAGTGCCATTAATGTGAGGCTTCAATGAGATATGCGGTAGACATTTTAATTCATGTTACTGTGGTTCCGATTGTGGATTTATTACAGTGTCTATTTCACTCCAGCTTTCCGTCTCTCTCTCGCCAGCTTTCTCTCTCTCTCTCCCTCCATCTTTCTGTCTCTCTCTCGCCAGCTTTCTCTCTCTCTCTCGCCAGCTTTCTCTGTCTCTCCCTCCATCTTTCTGTCTCTCTCTCACCAGCTTTCTCTGTCTCTCTCTAGCTATCTCTGTCTCTCTCTCTCTCTAGCTTTCTCTGTCTCTCTCCAGCTTTCTCTGTCTCTCTCTCCAGCTTTCTCTGTCTCTCTCCAGCTTTCTCTGTCTCTCTCTCCAGCTTTCTCTGTCTCTCTCTCTAGATTTCTGTCTCTCTCTCTTGCTTTCTCTCTCTCTCTCTCCAGCTTTCTCTGTCTCTCTCCAGCTCTCTCTCTCTCTAGCTTTCTCTGTCTCTCTCTCCAGCTTTCTCTCTCTCTCTCTCTCCAGCTTTCTCTGTCTCTCCAGCTTTCTCTGTCTCTCTCTCTCTAGCTTTCTCTGTCTCTCCAGCTTTCTGTCTCTCTCTCCAGCTTTCTCTGTCTCTCTCTCCAGCTTTCTCTGTCTCTCTCTCCAGCTTTCTCTCTCTCTCTCTCTCCAGCTCTCTCTCTCTCTCTCCAGCTCTCTCTCTCTCTCCAGCTTTTTCTGTCTCTCTCTCTCCAGCTTTCCCTGTCTCTTTCTCCAGCTTTCTCTCTCTCTCTTGCCAGCTTTCTCTCTCTCTGTCTCACCAGCTTTCTCTGTCTCTCTCTCGCCAGCTTTCTCAATTCAATTCAATTCAATTCAAATGCTTTATTGGCATGAAAGTTTACAGAGAACCATATTGCCAAAGCTTACATTGCAAAAAGGTACAGTTTTCTAACATTCTGTAGGTGTCAATCGATTTGACATTTGTTGGGTACATACAATATTACTTTTAAACAATATTAATTTTAAACAGTCTTTGTACTTCATTTGGTACGTTCAATATTAATTTTAAACAGTCTTTGTACTTCATTTGGTATGTTCAACATTAATTTTAAACAGTCTTAATTTTAAACAGTCCTCAGGTTGTGACATGTTGTTACATATTTGGCCCCAAGGTATGGTCTGTCTCCTTCTCCTAGGACTAATCTCAATTTTGACAGATCATCCAATTCCTTGAAATCTGGGGTTGTTTGGCTTAGCTTGTTGAATAATATGTTTCTTGATGTGTTGAATTTTTCGCATTTTAGGAGGAAATGCATTTCTGTTTCAACCTCGCCAGCCAGACATTGATCGCATATTCTATTCTCTCTAGGCTGCCAGGATTTCTTGTATCTGCCTTTTTCAATTTCCAGTTGGTGGTCGCTTAGTCTGTACCTGGTGAGGGTCTGTCTCTGTTTTGTGTCTCTGATGGTCGTGAGGTAGTCTGCCAGTTTATATTCTCTTTTTAGGGCCCGGTAACATTCTAATCTGCTTTGGCTTTCGGTTATTTTGTTCCAATGTTCCAGGTAGGTTTCTTTGCATTTTTTAATGATTTGGTTCACTCGGATTGGTGTTTGGACGGCTGTGTTGGTCTGGGGCTGGTCAGGGTCCGGCTGAGTACTTAGTTTCAGTAGCAGCTGACTCAGGGGACTCTTTTCTGGGTTTAGCTCTTGGGTCTGAAAGGCTTTGAAATGAAGGGTGTCTGGGGAGCTAGATTTGAGGTGATTTAGGAAGTTTAGTGCTCGTTTTTGGATGTTTATTATCAGTGGGTATCTGCCTAGTTCGGCTCTGCATGCATTTGTTGGCGTTTTTCTTTGGGTGCGAAGGATGCTTCGGCAGAATTCTGCATGTAGGGCTTCTATTGTGTGTTTTTCCCATTTAGTGTAGCTTTGGTGATTTAGCGGGTCCCATACTTCACTACCGTACAGTGCAATGGGCAGGATTATGCTGTCAAATATTTTGAGCCAGATTTTGATTGGGATTTGGATGTTGTAGAATTTTCTTTTTATTGCATATAGGGCTCTTCGGGCTTTTTCTTTTAGTGCATTCACTGCTATGCTGAAGCTCCCTGATACTGTAATAGTTAGACCAAGGTAGGTGTCGCTCATAGTGTGTCCTATAGTGGTATCCCTGAGGGTAAACTGGTATTTGTTTTCCTGACATCTGGGCCTTTTCTGTAAAATCATGATGTTGGTTTTCTTTAGATTTACTGTTAGAGCCCAATTTTGGCAGTATTTGTCGAGTAGGTCTAGTTGTTGCTGTAATCCCTGTTCTGTGGGGGGGTGTTTCGCGGAGCAGCCCGGGGGGGGTTTCGAGCAGCAGCCCGGGGCGGCGTTTTGAGGAGCAGCCGGGGGGGTGTTTCGCGGAGCAGCCCGGGGGGGGGGTGTTTCGCGGAGCAGCCCGGGGGGGTGTTTCGAGGAGCAGACAGGGGGTGTGTTTCGCGGAGCAGCCCGGGGGGGTGTTCCGCGGAGCAGCCCGGGGGTTGTTTCGAGGAGCATCCCAGGGGGGTGTTTCGAGGAGCAGCCCGGGGGGTGTTTCGAGGAGCAGCCCGGGGGGTTGTTTCGAGAAGCAGCCCGGGGGGGTGTTTTGCGGAGCAGCCCACGTGGGGTGTTTCGAGGGGTTTCGAGCAGCAGCCCGGGGGACGTTTCGAGGAGCAGCCCGGGGGGGTGTTTTGCTGAGCGGCCCGGGGGGGGTGTTTCGCGGAGCAGCCCGGGGGGGTGTTTCGAGGAGCAGCCCGGAGGTGTGTTTCGCGGAGCAGCCCGGGGGGGTGTTCTGCGGAGCAGCCCGGGGGGGTGTTTCGAGCAGCAGCCCAGGGGGGGTGTTTCGAGGAGCAGCCCGGGGGGATGTTTCGCGGAGCAGCCCGGGGGGGTGTTTCGCGGAGCAGCCCGGGGGGGGTTTCGAGCAGCAGCCAGGGGGGGCGTTTCGAGGAGCAGCCCGGGGGGGTGTTTCGCGGAGCAGCCCGGGGGGTGTGTTTCGCGGAGCAGCCCGGGGGGGTGTTTCGAGGAGCAGCCCGGAGGTGTGTTTTGCGGAGCAGCCCGGGGGGGTGTTTCAGGTCTTTTCTGGCATTTTTGCATTCGTGGTCAAACCATTTCTTATTTTTATTTTGTCTTTTGTGACGCTTCCTCTTCTGTTTCACAAGGGCGGCTTTTACAGCTGCCTCATGGAAGATCATATTTATATCCTCTATGGCCATGTTTACACCATCTCTGGTGATCTCGTATGGGTTTTCTTTAAATTTTGATATTTTACTTGTGAGATCAGGTGACTTTAGTGCTGTGATGAATTTTTCTCCACTGTCTGGGGCCCATCTGTATGTCTGGTTTATTTTATGGAGCTTACTGGGTTCCTTTTTTGTGTCTGTAGTTTGGGCAGAAAGTTTAAGGTACATATTTATTTGGTTATGGTCTGAGAGGGGGGATTGCTGCCTGACAGTGAATGAGTTGATATCGCAGGGGTCCAGGTCAGTGATTGTATAGTCCACCACACTAGACCCAAGAGTTGAGGAGTATGTGAGTCTCCCTAGGGAGTCCCCTCTGAACCTACCGTTAACTATGTACAGGCCTAAGGCTCGGCAGAGTTGCACTACCTCCCTACCGCTTTTATTTATTTCACGATCAAGGTTGTTCCGATTTGCGATGGCTGGTGTGACATCTAAAGGGGTCTGGCCAAACACATGGTTGCTTCCCTGTGGGTCTATGAAGTCAGGTTCACTCTCTCTCTCTGTCTCGCCAGCTTTCTCTGTCTCTCTCTCCAGCTTTCTCTGTCTCTCTCTCCAGCTTTCTCTGTCTCTCTCTCACCAGCTTTCTCTGTCTCTCTCTCCAGCTTTCTCTGTCTCTCTCCAGCTTTCTCTGTCTCTCTCTCTCTAGCTTTCTCTGTCTCTCTCTCTCCAGCTTTCTCTGTCTCTCTCTCCAGCTTTCTGTCTCTCTCCCCAGCTTTCTCTCTCCAGCTTTCTCTCTCTCTCTCTCCAGCTTTCTCTGTCTCTCTCTCCAGCTTTTTCTGTCTCTCTCTGCAGCTTTCTGTCTCTCTCTCTAGAGTTCTCTGTCTCTCTCGCCAGCTTTCTCTGTCTCTCTCTCTAGCTTTCTGTCTCTCTCTCCAGCTTTCTCTCACTCTCCAGCTTTCTCTCTCTCTCCAGCTTTCTCTGTCTCTCTCTCCAGCTTTCTCTCTCTCTCCAGCTTTCTCTCTCTCTCTAGATTTCTCTGTCTCTCTCGCCAGCTTTCTCCGTCTCTCTCTCGCCAGCTTTCTCTCTCTCTCTCTAGATTTCTCTGTCTCTCTCCAGCTTTCTCTCTCTCTCTCTCTCTGGCTTTCTCTCTCTCTGTCTCGCCAGCTTTCTCTCTCTCTTTGTCTCACCAGCTTTCTCTCTCTCGCCAGCTTTCTCTCTCTGTCTCGCCAGCTTTCTCTCTCTCTCGCCAGCTTTCTCTCTCTCTGTCTCGCCAGCTTTCTCTCTCTCTCTCTCTCCAGCTTTCTCTCTCTCTCTCTCGCCAGCTTTCTCTCTCTCTGTCTCGCCAGCTTTCTCTCTCTCTGTCTCGCCAGCTTTCTCTGTCTCTCTCTCGCCAGCTTTCTCTCTCTCTCTGTCTCGCCAGCTTTCTCTGTCTCTGTCTCGCCAGCTTTCTCTCTCTGTCTCGCCAGCTTTCTCTCTCTCTCTCTCTCGCCAGCTTTCTCTCTCTCTCTCTCGCCAGCTTTCTCTCTCTCTCTCTCGCCAGCTTTCTCTCTCTCTGTCTCGCCAGCTTTCTCTGTCTCTTTCTCTCTCGCCACCTTTGTCTGTTTCTCTCTCTCTCGCCATCTTTCTCTTATGTGGCTCGATGTCAAATTGTGTTTTATAACACTCCTGTGCAGCTCCCTGGGAGGTTTCATTACATTAAAAGGCACTATACAAATATAATTGTTGTTGTTATTTCTCTCTAGCTTTCTCTCGCTCGCTCTCTCTCTCATTTTGCATTGCAACCGAATTTTTCCCCCTTAGCATAAAAAATGCAACTGGATTTGTCGTTATTTTAAACGGTGAGAGAGAAACATTTCAGAATACATTTCAATCAAGATTAAAGCTGAGATAGAGGGAAAGAATCAGAGAGAGACAGCAGATGAGTGAATGAAAAAGAGCGACAGAGATGGGGAGCTAGATAGGAACAGAGAGAAGGGGAGAGAGAGAACAAGCGATGGGGGGAGAGAGAGAGCGACGCAGATGGAGGTGACTGTTAAATGCCAGAAGTGGGAGATGCTATTTTAGATCTGGTAATGTGTAATGAGACAGGATTAATTAATGATCTCATAGTAAAGGATCCCCTAAGAAAGAGTGATTGGTAGAATTTCAAAATCATTTTGAGGGTGAGAAACTTGGGTCTGAAACTAGTGTCCTAAACTGAAATAAAGGCAATTACAAGGGTACGAGGACAGAGTTGGCTAAAGCGGACTGGGAAAATAGATGAAAGGGTAAGACGCTAGCTCAGCAGTGGCAGACATTTAAGGAGATATTTTATAAATCTCAGCAAAGGTGTATTCCAGTGAGAAAGAAAGGCTCTACGAGAAGGATGCACCACCCGTGGCTAACCACGGGAGTTAAAGAGGGGATCAAATTGAAAGAAAATGCAGACAATGTTGCCAAGATGAGCGTTAGGCCAGAGGAATGGGAAAGCTTTAGAAACCAGTAAAAGATGACATATCAGCAAAAAAAAACTCAATTTCCTGGGTCAGAGCTGTGCATGTAGTTTTTTAATTCATTGCGTGCTTTCTTTGAATCAATTTTCATTTCTCTCTCTCCAGAAGGTGCAACGTGACGATGCAGAGAGTGTTTTGGGAGGTGGAACCCTTGGAGAAGAGCTTCCTTCAGAGGGAGGAGAGTGACCGAGGCTCCCTCAGCACAGGCTGCCTGCCTGGCCCCCAATGTGTCTGTTTATCACCCTGCGATTCATTGCCATCGCTTGCTCCCCCGCAATGTAACTTGTACATCTTTCTGCACCACCCTCTCTCTCTACCTGTGTAGAAAAGGCACTGAAGATGGCAGACTAGATACTTTCCTTTATTAGCTATGAGGGAAGACTGGATAGGCTGGGTTGGTTTTCTTTGGAATAGAGACTGAGGGAGATTAAATGGAGGTGTATATAATGATGAGGGGGCCTAGATAGAGTGGATGGGAAGGACTGCTCTCCCCCAGCAGAGAGGTCAATAACCAGGGGCCATATATGCACTAGGAGTGCCGTAACCTATAAGGTGATGGACCCAGAGCAGGAGAGTGGGATTAGGCTGGATAGCTTTATAAATCGGCCGGCACAGACACGAGGGGCCGAATGGCCTCCTTCTTTGCTGTAAACTTGTACCATTCCCTCTCTCTCTCTCTCTCTCCCTATTTCCCCCCATCTCTCTGTCTGTCCCTTACAGCCTGGGATCAGTGACGGAGACACACGCAGGCCAGGCCGTCCGGTCGGAGACACCTGTCCCCGTCGACACATCGGGAGGGCTTGAATTTCCACTGGAGTATGTTCTCCAGATGGCCCAACGTAAGCTGTGTATTCCACTATATTCATCTCCGTCCCTCTCGAGTCACATCTCTGTATCGGCACATCTTTCGTTATATCTGTATCTCTACGTCGGTCTCTCGCTCTTCATTGTTCTTTATCTCTTCCTGCAATGTTAATCTTTGCATCCCTTCATCGCCCTCTCAAATCCTCTTTCTATCTACATCTTTCTTGATATCTCTGCCTCTCAGACTCTTTCTCTGCATCACTCTCTGTCTTTCTCGATCTCCAACTCTCTATTTCAGTATCTCTCTCCCTAACTCTCTCTCTGCCAGCCACTCTCTCCGTCTCTCTTTGTCCATCAGCCTGTCTCTTTCTATTTTGAATCTCAGTTTCTCTGTCTTCTGCTCTCCGCTCCTCTCCCTGGTGCTGGCTCCCTCCCTCTCTCTCTCTTATTCCCAATCTCGCTCCCTTTCACTCCCGTTCTGCCTCTTTGTCCTTCTCACTTTCCGTATCTCTGCTATCTGCTCCTCAGTCCCTCTCACTGGGCCAGATGTTGACCCGGTGCCACAGTGTGAACCCAGTGACAATAAACCAGAATCCTGTGTCCCATCTCTCCCGAGGTTGATTTCCATCAATGTGACAACAGGGCGAGATGTGAAACGGAAGGCTGATTCGCCGTCGCCCGGTTTGTTGTATAACGCCAAGTCAAACAGTTTCTTTCCCTCTACGTCTCTGCCTCTGTCCTGTGGGTAAACGGAGTCGAGGTGCAGATCAGCCACGATCCAACATCGGTGGGCCAGGCTCGAAGGACTCAATGGCCTCCTACGTCACCCAAATGTCTGTGTGTCTTTTCTCTGTTCAGGGACACCCAGCTCAGGTTTTGTTTCCCACTACACTGATGGGGGTTGGGGGGAGGGGGAAACACCTTCCCGCAGCGAGGAACATACCCGGAGCTGGGACGGTACTGGGCGTGAAGTTTGGGAATGTCCGTCATCTCTTGCTCCACGTCTGCACCCCCCTCTGATCTCTAATGCCCCCCCATCTCACACTCTCACCCTCCTGTATTCCCAGGCTTCTCAATCTCTCTCCAATTAGGTTCCAGACACTCATTATACAGCCACCAACTGAGTGAGCGGCCACAGCCATTTTGTGTTTGGTGCGCGGGGAGGCAGCCATTTTGTGTTTGGTGCGGGGGGGTCAGCCATTTTGTGTTTGGTGCGCGGGGAGGCAGCCATTTTGTGTTTGGTGCGGGGGGAGGCAGCCATTTTGTGCTTGGTGCAGGGGGAGGCAGCCAGTTTCTGCTTGGTGCAGGGGGGAAGCCATTTTGTGCTCGGTGCGGGGGGGAAGACATTATGTGCTTGGTGCGTGGGGAGGCAGCCATTTTGTGCTCGGTGCGGGGGGTCAGCCATTTTGTGCTCGGTGCAGGGGGAATGTTTTACATTGTATGTTTGTTTGGACTTGAATTAAAGCAAATTAAAGAGAGTTGTGATTTGGAGCCTCACCAGGTAAGTGAGTGATTCACACACGGGGCAAAATAAAGTTTCACCAGCGGTGGGGAGGGAGATTGACAGGGCGGGCAGGATTATACAGGGATGGAGATATATGGGGGTCTTATACAGGGGGGGCTGTGGAGTTTCACCAAGGGGGGGGGAGGGAGATTGACAGGGCGGGCAGGATTAGACATTGATCGAGATATATGGGGGTCTTATACAGGGGGGGCTGTGGAGTTTCACCAGCGGTGGGGAGGGAGATTGACAGGGCGGGTGGATTATACATTGATGGAGATATATGGGGGTCTTATACAGGGGGGGCTGTGGAGTTTCACCAGCGGTGGGGAGGAGGGAGATTGACAGGGCGGGCAGGATTAGACATTGATCGAGATATATGGGGGTCTTATACAGGAGTGGCACACGGGTGGATAATACAGCAGGGGAGGCACAGGAGATAGGCGAGGGGAATTCTACAAGTGGGGGGAATTCACAGGGGGATTAAACGGGGGGAAAATTATAGGTGGAGAGTTTCACGGTGGGGTAACTTCACGAGGGTGTAGTATGCAAGGGTATTATGGGGGATTTTAATGGGTTGTATTATAGGGGGGAGGTCACGGAGCTATAGTCACAGCGGTATTAGACGGGGAGAAGAGGGTATCACAGGGGTATTAGACGAGCTGGGGTGAAGAGAGTATCACAGGGGTATTAGACACGGGAGAGAAGAGAGTATCACAGGGGTATTGGGGGGGGAAGAGTGTATCACGGGTATGGGGGCGGGAAGAGAGTATCACGGGTATTAGATGAGCTGGGGGGAAGAGAGTGTCACAGGGGTATTAGATGGGGGAGAAGAGAGTATCACAGGGGTATTGGGGGGGAAGAGAGTATCACGGGTATGGGGGGGGAAGAGTATCGGGTATTAGACGGGGGGGAAGAAGCGAACATCGCGGGTATTAGACAAGCTGGGGGGAAGAGAGTATCACAGGGGTATTGACGGGGGAGAAGAGAGTATCGATCATGGGTAGTAGATGAGCTGGGTATTAGACGGGGGGAAGTGAGTAGCTCAGGGGGGAGAATAGCGTGTCACGGGGGGGGAAATTCAGCGGGGGGGAATACAGCACGGGGAGAATTCAGCAGGGGGGGGAAATTCAGCACGGGGGGAAATTCAGCGGGGGGGGGAATTCAGCAGGGCGGGGGGGGAGTTCAGCAGGGCGGGGGATTCGGCGGGGGTGGATTTGGCGGGGGGGGAATACAGCGCGGGGGAAATTTGGCGGGGGCCATTCGGCAGGGGGGGATCCGGTAGGGGGGGAATACAGCGGGGGGGATTCAGCAGGGGCGGAATACAGCACGGGGGCAGAGGGGGTCTGATGGCTGAGGCACAGATCTCAGTTGAACAGCATGCTGAGGTTGTGTACAGTCAGATTAAAACTGAGCCAGCAGCCATGGGACAGAAGGGAGTCCGGGGCTGATTATGGAGAGTTCCTCCAGGCCCAGAAAATGATGGGATGGGATGGGTCTATGCCTTTGTCAATGGGAGGAAATTCTGGATCGTCTGCGATTGAACGTTACTCGCAGTCTGGGAGCACAGCCGTGGCGCAGTGGTAATGGGGCAGGCAAAACAACAACAACAACCTACATTTATATAGGGCCTTTAATGGAGCTAAACGGTGTCATAGACAATCCACTGGGAGTTGATCGTGTCCACACATCATGTCACCGAGTGGCAGTGTACAGATTCGAAAGAGCAGGGACTGAGGGTATATCCTCATGAAATTCCACAGAAGATCAGGTGAGTGCTGGAGGATGAGCAATTGTTGGAGGTACATTGAACAGTATGGCGATTCTACAATCCCAATATCCACCTCCTCTTGGTAAACTCCGCCACATTACCAGCTTATCCAGACCTGCAATCTCCCCGACCATTGCTCCTCCATCTCTTAGCAGTCGTACTCCCATTGTGGCTAATTTTCTACTGTTTATAAACTTCATAGAATGGTTTGTCAGTGCCATTTATGTTGCTCATTCCTCCCCTGTTGTATCTTAAAGGTTATAACCTCCCTTTAATCCACCCATGAAAAGAAAGTTTCCATAGCAGAACCAATCAATGCCAAGTGTTGGCCTTTCCTATGCTCTCTCACATGTCTCACAATTATACATTTATTATATATCACAGAATCATAGAATGATACCACACAGAGCAAGTTATTATCTTAATGGCAAGAAACTGGAAAGTGCTGCAGTACAAAGGGACCTGGGGGTCCTGGTGCACGAAACTCAAAAGGTTAGTATACAGGTGCAGCAAGTGATTAAGAAGGCCAATGGAATGTTGGCTTTCATTGCTAGGGGGATAGAATATAAAAACAGGGAGGTATTGCTTCAGTTGTACAAGGTCTTGGTGAGACCGCACCTGGAATACTGCGTACAGTTTTGGTGTCCATACTTAAGAAAGGACATACTTGCTCTCGAGTCAGTACAAAGAAGGTTCACTCGGTTAATCCCGGGGATGAGGGGATGGACATATGAGGAGAGGTTGAGTAGATTGGGACTCTACTCATTGGAGTTCAGAAGGATGAGAGGCGATCTTATTGAAACATATAAGATTGTGAAGGGGTTGGATTGGGTGGATGCGGGGAGGATGATCCCGAAGATGGGTGAAACTAGAACTAGGGGGCATAGTCTTAGAATAAGGGGCTGCTCTTTCAAAACTGAGATGAGGAGGAACTACTTCACTCAGAGGGTGGTAGGTCCATGGAATATGCTTCCCCAAAAAGCTGTAGAATCTACATCATTACATAAATTTAAAACAGAAATAGACAGTTTCCTAGAAGTAAAGGGAATTAAGGGTTACGGGGAGCGGGCAGGAATTTGGACATGAGTCTAGGTTCGGATCAGTCATGGCCATGTGGGTAGCGGAGCGGGCCCAGGGGCCGTGTAGCCTGATCCTGCTCCTATTTCGTGTGCCTAATTCCGTTAGATTCAGGAGATGGTTCTGTGATAGTAGATTGGCGGTTAGGATCAGATCAGCCATGATCTTATTGAATGGCGGAGCTGGCTCGAGGGGCCGATTGGCCTACTCCTGCTCCTATTTCTTATGTTCTTAGAAGGTGCTAATTCGGCTCATCCTGTCTATGCCTTAAGCACAAGTCTATATTAATTCACCTAATAAATAGCTACTGTATAAAGACAACTCTTTACTTTGTTAATCTATGTCTTTCCACAGTTCCAGTGCCAAGTTACAGTCTGCAGCTAACATCATTACCCTGTTCCCTTTCATCCATCCAAGAATCTACTCACATCTTGTGTTTGTACCTAAAAAGGATATTAAAGGATTTTAAATCAGCTGTGAGTTTCATCATTTGTAATCTGTGCTACTTCAATATTATTTACCTCAATAAAGAATCTAATAAATAGGTCAACTCCTTGCTGCTCGAGTTCACATGATTAAGAGGGCAATAGAGTGAGGAAGCTCAATGTCCTTTCGAGGTTCCATGTAATAATGAGCAACGTTTATTTTCTAAACAGATCGATAATCCAGTCAGCTTGTTAATGTCGGTACTGTTCTCATAGTTCTGTGGATGTGGCTGACGCCGATCCCTAGTTTCCTGGGAATGGGCTGTTGACCATTGGCCTCGGACCATTGCCGTTCCAGGACGGATGGTGCTCACAGGATCCCGCAAGGTCGGGAATTCATAATCATAATCATAATCATCTTTATTGTCATTGTTAGTGCACAAGTGCAGTACAACAAAATGTAGGCTTGCGGCTCCCGAGAGTGTACATTTAGGTTAAGACATTTAAACATTCAACATTCATTTGGCTTGTAATACATTAACATAAACATAATAAAGTACATTGACAGATGTGCAGGCATTAGAGTTTATTTGTGGAGTTCAGTAGGATGACAGCCCTGGGAAAGAAGCTGTTCCAAAATCTGGTCGTTCGGGTGCGAATGCATCTGTAGCGTCTCCCAGATGGCAGGGGGGCAAACAGACTGTGGCTGGGGTGGGTAGGGTCTTTGATGATGGTCCGTGACCTCTGTAAACAGCGTTTCTGGTATATGTGCTCGGTAGCCGGGTGCCGGTAATGCGTTGGGCAGTCTTGACTGCCCGCTGCAGGGCTTTCCAGTCATAGGAGCTACAGCTGCCATACCATACTGTGATACAGTTCGTCAGGATGCTCTCTATTGTGCAGCGGTAACAGTTAGAGAGGATCAGGGGTGACAGGTTACATCCCTTCAGCCTCCTTAGGAAATATAGGCGCTGCTCGGCCTTCTTCACCAGAGAGGAGGTATTGAGGGACCAGGAGAGGTCTTCCGTGATGTGGACTCCGAGGAACTTAAAGCTGTCCACCCTTTCCACCACAGCCCCATGGATGTGGATGGGGGTGTGACTTCCGCCTTTAGACTTCCTGAAGTCCACAATGATTCCTTTGGTTTTCTTGATGTTAAGGGCCAGGTTGTTATCGGCGCACCACTTCACGAGATGCTGGACCTCCTCTCTGTAGGCTGACTCATCGTTGTTGGTGCATCAGTGAGGGTGACGGGACGACCGTGTGCATGTTCAGGTCAGGACGGTTGGCGAGTTGGAGATAAATGTGCGACCACGACATTGCTGCTCTTGTCGTTCTCGGTGAAGTGGGGGGGCAGGGGTTGGAGCCGCGGGCCAATAACTTTGGTCCAGTTACTGCAGAACTTCCTGTAGACCGGAGTTACAGCAGTCACAGGGCACATGTGCAGCAGGCGATGCAGCAAACAGGCCGACACTCACCCCTGGAACTAATGTAATATTCCACAATTCCAGCGGTTTAGTTTATTGAAATAAGTTGCATAAAACACGACAAGTTTAGACACGCTTGACCTTAATTTGTTTGTTTAAAGGACTGTAACAAATTCCACTCCCACAGCACATTAGCTGCATCCCGGGAGATTCCCTTTTTGGTACAAATAACGGCGGCTCTGGGTGAATATTGTCCGTGTCACTGCCACAAACGGGACTGCCCACTTGTCATTGCTCCCTGCTCCCAGAAAATGGAAATACCAGCCATCCTGCAGATAGTCTTCAGCTACTATCACGTCCTTGCGTTCTTTGGACTTCCTGGTGAGATTTCAAACCAGATGTGTTGTTTTCTGTTTGACTGCCGGGTTGTTCTTTTTGTCTGCCTGATATTGTAACGTGGGTTCTTTTCTCCTCTGGTGCAGTTCATGATTCCTTTTATTATTCTAATAAGGAGAGTGGCTCCATTGATCATATTTATGATGTCCTTTTTGCATCTATATTATGTTCTGAGCTCCGAGGAAATCATTTTAATCTGAATATGTTCCTCCTGATTCAGGACCCCGCAGAATTCAAGGTGGTAGCTCCGATTGCTGATCTGTTCGATGATCGCTATTCTTGGGCACTACAACAGGGCAGTAAAGTTGTGAATGTAGAATATATACTGAAGCTATAGGGTCCTCAATGCTCACTGTATTGTCATTGTTAGTGGACAAGTGCAGTACAACGAAATGTAGGCTTGCGGCTCCCGAGAGTGTACATTTAGATTAAGACATTTAAACATTCAACATACATTTGGCTTGTAATACATTAACATCAACATGACCATAATAAAGTACATTGACAGATGTACAGGCTTTAGAGGTTATTTGTGGAGTTCAGTAGGATGACAGCCCTGGGAAAGAAGCTGTTCCTAAATCTGATCGTTCGGGTGCGAATGCATCTGTAGCATCTCGCAGATGGCAGGAGGGCGAACAGACTGTGGCTGTGGTGGGTAGGGTCTTTGACGATGGTCCGTGACCTCCGTAGACGGCGTTTACGTGGGCGAGGTACCGGACAGTGAATGGTACGCTTGTGGAGTTAACTCCTTCAACAGAAGAAAGGAGGAATCTGAACGCCAAATAATAGACTGTTGCTTCCCAGTGACACTTCAGCAGGATTGTTGTGCTGATTCAAACTCTCCCAGCTTCACCTTGTCATCATGGACCGACAATGAGGTACAAATCCGCCATGACCCAATTGAATTGTGGAACAGCCGCGAGGGGCTGAGAACCTACTCCTTCCCCTATTTTCCTAACCAATCCCTCCTTATGAGTTGCCATGGCTTTGTTTGTCTCACAGGATCAGTGAACTGAAACAATGAATGGTCGCTCACTGCACAGAGTGACTGCCCCCTTAAATGGTCCAAATCATGTTTGTTGCTGTAGAGACCCAAGATTCTATCAAAAAATGGTTGATGATAGGCCTCTCCTCCTCACTTGATCCATCCACATGATTGGCCATCTCTCACTCCCATCCCCAGGCTTCTTCCCTCTGCCTTTTTACTGACCGTCCCCTCTTGAATAGTGAAATATTTCCCATCAGCCTCCACTCCTGACTGACGGAGCATTTAGTCGCCCCCTCCGAGAGCGGTACCTCAGTCTTTGCTGGGCTGGGACTTCCTCGCACACAGAGTGTTGTTGGCCACCAAGAGACAGGCTGGACTCAGTCATTCAGTGAGATCAGTCAACGTGCCAAGAGTTAAAAGTCTCTTTGGTTTGAAGGCTAGTACCAGTTTGGCCAGGGAAGCAGACTGCCGTGAGCTTTCAATACGTGAATTTCCAAAAGTGCTTCGAGTTGATAAAGGCAGCGCATTGCTCAAGGTTTTTATATGTGTATGATTGGAGGAAATTTACTTAAGCTTTGTTAAATTATGCTGTCTGTTCAAATATGTGTGGATGAGGGTAACGCAGTGGATGTGGTATACATGGATTTCAGTAAGGCCTTCGATAAAGTCCCGCACAGGAGACTGGTCAAGAAGGTAAGAGCCCATGGAATCCAGGGTGCCTTGGCACATTGCCTTCTGCCACTAAGCCAGTTTTGTATCCAGAGGGTGATGGTCGAAGGTTGTTTTTGTGACTGGAAGCCTGTGGCCAGTGGGGTACCACAGGCATCGGTGCTGGGTCCCTTGCTGTTTGTGGTCTACATTAATGACTTGGATATGAATGTAAAAGGTATGATCAGTAAGTTCGCGGATGATACAAAAATTGGTAGGGTGGTAAATAGCGAGGAGGGTAGTCTCAGTCTGCAGGACGATATAGATGGGTTGGTCAGAGGGGCGGAACAGTGGCAAATGGAATTTAACCCGGAAAAGTGCGAGGTGATGCACTTTGGGGGGACTAGCAAGGCAAGGAAATACACAATGAATGGTAAGACCCTAGGCAAGACGGAGGGTCAGAGGGATCTGGGTGTGCAAGTACACAGATCCCTGAAGGCGGCGGAACAGGTGGATAAGGTGGTAAAAAAGGCCTATGGGATACTTGCCTTCATTAGCCGAGGCATAGAATATAAGAGCAAGGAGGTTATGATGGAGCTGTATAAAACACTGGTTAGGCCACAGCTGGAATACTGTGTGCAGTTCTGGTCGCCACACTACAGGAAGGATGTGATAGCTTTGGAGAGGGTGCAGAGGAGATTCACCAGGATGTTACCAGGGCTGGAGCGCTTCAGCTATGAAGAGAGACTGGGCAGATTGGGTTTGTTTTCCTTGGAGCAGAGGATGCTGAGGGGGGGACATGATTGAGGTGTACAAAATTATGAGGGGCATAGATAGGATGGACACTAAGGAGCTTTTTCCCTTAGTAGAAGGGTCAATAACTAGGGGCATAGATTCAAGGTAAAGGGCGGGAGGTTTAGAGGGGATTTGAGAAAGAACTTTTTCACCCAGAGGGTGGTTGGAATCTGGAACTCACTGCCTGAAAGGGTTGTGGAGGCTGGAACCCTCACAACATTCAAGAAGCATGGTCGGTTTTATTCTTCGTTACTATTTCCCATTTTCATTCCTGCACTACACAGCCGTGCGTTCCTTGAACGAGGTTATCAACTATGTGTCCATTGACTGCTCTGTCTGGTTCACGGTCGCTTTCACTTTTGATCGATTTGTGGCCATTTGTTGGCAGAAGCTGAAACCTAATTATTGCACTGAGAAAGCGGCGGCGGTGGTTATATGCACCTTGTGCGTTGTGTTCTGTTTAAAAAACCTCCCCTTGTACTTTGCCTTTCAGCCAGTCTCTATAATTGATGACACAGAGTGGGGAGCCGGCATCAAACCCAGCTACCACGAGCAACCTGGCTGGCTGGCGTTTGACTGGCTCGACACAATCCTCTGCCCACTGCTGCCGTATTTTCTGATTTTATTCTTCAATGCTCTGACCATAAGGCATGTTTTGCTGGCCAATGCAATCCGTCGGGCCCTTCGGGGGCAGTGCTCGAGTGGTAATGACAGTGATCTAGAGACCCAGACCCGAAGAAAATCCATCATTTTACTCTTCACCATTTCTGGCAGTTTCATCGTGTTGTGGATGCCTTATGTTACGTTTTTCCTGGTTTCCCGGATCATATTGAAGCATTACAACCCTAGAGATTACAACGACCCTTTCTTTATCGCTGATCACACCGGTGAAATGTTTCAACTGCTTAGCTCCTGTACAAACACATGTATTTATGCGCTGGCTCAGACTAAATTCAGAAAAGAGTTGCTTAAGGTGGTAAAATATCCATTTACTCTAATTGTTAAGTTGATCAAATAAGAAAGGACACTTTCTGCTGTCAGTGTTGAAATGGACTTCCAGGGTGTCGCGTCACTCCTGCACTCATCTCTCACTTGGAGCCAGATGGATGATGAGGCACCACCCTCTGTGAGTGCCACTGGTTTATAGAGTCAATGCGGCACAGAAGGAGGCCATTCGAGTCCATGTCGGCTCTCTGTAAAGACACCCAGTCAGTCCCATTCCCCCGCTCTATCCCCGTAGCCCTGTAAGATTATTCCCCTCGGGTGCCTTTCCAATCTCCCTTTGACAATAGTGATTGTCTCCGCTTCCACCACTTCTGTGGGCAGCGAGTTCCAGGTCCTCACCACTCGCTGGGTAAATATGTTTTTCCTCACTATCCCATGCACAGAATCTGAAATCTGTGTACCCTAGCCCTTAAACCATCAACTAGTGGGTACAGCCTTTCCTTGTCTAGCCTATCCAAACCTGGCATAATCTCGTAAACCTCAATCTAATCAACCCACAACGTCCTTTGCTATAAAGAAAGGAACTCCAGCTGCTCCAACCTGTCCTGGTAGCTCAGATCACCCATCCCCGGAACCAATCTCGTAAATCTGCTCTGCGCCCTCTCAATGGCCTTCACATCCTTCCTAAATTGTGGTGACCAGAACTGGACGCAATACTCCAGTTGTGGCCTAACCAGTGCTTTATAAATGTTCAGCATAACTTCTCTAATTTTGTACTCATTACCCCTATATATGAAGCCTAAGATCCCAAATGCTTTGCTAACAACACTCTCGTTATGTCCTGCCACCTTCAGGGATTAATACACATTAACTCCCAGGTCCCTCAGTCCCTGCACACTTTAAAACAGTGCCATTAACTTCATATTGCCTCGCCCTGTTTCTTCTGCCAAAAAGCATCACCTCACACTTCTCTGTATTAACATAGAAGATAGGGGCAGGAGTCGGCCATTCGGCCCCTCGAGCCTGCTCCGCCATTCAATGAGATCATGGCTGATCATCCAAATTCAGTACCCTGTCCCTGCCTTCTCCCCATGTCCCTTGATCCCTTTAGCATTAAGAAATATATCCAACTCTTTCTTGAATATATTTAATGAACTGGCCTCCACCGCTCTCTGTGGCAGAGAATTCCACAGGTTCACCACTCTCTGGGTGAAGAAATTCCTCCTCATTTCGGTCCTAAATGGCTTACCCCTTATCATTAGACTATGACCCCTGGTTCTGGACTCACCGGCCATCGGGAACATCCTTCCTGCATCTAGTCTGTCCAGGCCTGACAGAATTTTATAAGTTTCGATGAGATCCCCTCTCAATCTTCTAAACTCCAGTGAGTATAAGCACAATCGGCACAATCTCTCCTCGTACGTCATTCCTGCCATCCCAGGTATCAGCCTGGTGAATCTTCGCTGCACTCCCTCCATGGCAAGAACGTCCTTCCTCGGGTAAGGCGACCAAAACTGGACACAATACTCAAGGTGCGGTCTCACCAAGGCCCTGTACAACTCTAGCAAGACATCCTTGTTCCTGTACTCGAACCCTCTCGCTACGAAGGCCAACATACCATTTGCCTTCTTAACCGCCTGCTGCACCTGCATGCTTACCTTCAGCGACTGGTGCACAAGAACACCCAGGTCTCTTTGCAGTTCCCCTTCTCCCAATCTGTTGCCATTCAAATAATAATCTGCCTTCCTGTTTTTGCCACCAAAGTGGATAACCTCACATTTATCCACGTTATAGTGCATTTGCCATGTTTCTGCCCAATCACCCAACCTATCCAAATCATACTGGATTTCACGACATCCTCCTCGCAGCTTACCCTCCCACCCAGCTTTGTGTCGTCTGCAAATTTGGAGATATTACATCCAATTCCCTCGTCCAGATCATTAATATAAATTGTGAACAGCTGGGGTCCTAGGACCGATCCTTGCGGTACCCCACTAGTCACAGCCTGGCACTCGGAAAACGACCCGTTTATTCCAACTCTTTGCTTTCTGTCTGACAACCAATTCTCTATCCAAGTCAATACCTTGCCCCCAATCCCATGTGCCTTAATTTTGAACGCTAATCTATTATGTGGGACCTTATCGAAAGCCTTCTGAAAGTCCAAATGCACCACATCCACTGGTTCTCCTTTATCTATTTTACCAGTTACATCCTCAAAAAATTCCAGTAGATTAGTCAAGCATGATTTACCTTTTGTAAATCCATGTTGACTTTGTCCGATCCTGTCACTGCTTTCCAAGTGCTCTGCTATTACATCTTTTATAATGGATTCTAGCATTTTCCCCACTACCGATGTCAGGCTTACCGGTCTATAATTCTCCATTTCCTCTCTACTACCTTTTTTGAATAGTGGGGTAACATTAGCTACCCTCCAATCCATGTGTACTGTTCCAGAATCTATCGAGTTCTGGAAGATGACCAGCAATGCATCTCCTATTTCTAGGGCCACATCCTTAAGTACCCTGGGGTGTAGATTATCAGGCCCTGGGGATTTATCGGCCTTCAGTCCCATCAATTTTCCTAACACCATTTCCCTACAAATTCTGATTTCTTTCAGTTCCTCCCTTTCATCAGGCCCTATGTTCCCCGGAATCTCTGGGAGGTTATTTGTGTCCTCCTTTGTGAAGACAGAACCAAAGTATGAATTTAGTTGGTCTGCCATTTCTCTGTTCCCCATTATAAATTCCCCTGATTCTGACTGCAAGGGACCTACGCTTGACTTCACTAATCTTTTTCTCTTCACATATCTATAAAAGCTTTTGCAGTCAGTTTATATGTTACCTGCTGGCTTACTCTCATATTCTATTTTCCCATTCTTAATTAATCCCTTTGTTGAATCCTAAACTGCTCCCAATCCTCAGGATTATTGCTTTCTCTGGCCAATTTATATGCCCTCTCCTTGGATCTTATGCTATCTCTAATTTCCCTTGTTAGCCACGGTTGAGTCACCTTTTTTGTTTTATTTTTATGCCAAACTGGGATGAACAAATTCTGTAGCTCATCCATTCGGTCTTTGACCCATCTGACCATTTTTGCTGATCTAGGCACTAAGCTGTGCAATTATCACAGAAATCACAGAAACCCCACAGTGCAGATAGAGGCCATTTCGGCCCACCGAGCCTGCACCGACACATATCCCACCCGATCCCCGTAACCCCTACACCAACACATATCCCACCCTATCCCCGTAACCCCACGTATTTAATCCCCCTAACACTAAGGGTCAATTTATCATAGCCAACCATCCTAACCCGCACATCTTTGGACTGTGGGAGGAAACCGGAGCACCCGGAGGAAACCCACGCAAACACCTGCCTAATCCCTTCCATCTCTGTATCTCACTCTCGTCGTTTAAGACGCGCCCTCAAATCTACCTCTGACCAAGATTTCGGTCATCTGTCCTCATTTTTCCTTTGGAGACTCGGTGTAAAATGTTGTTTGATAGCGCTCCTGTGAAGTGCCTTGAGAGAGTTCATTACTTTGAAGGCGCTATATAAATAAATGTTGTTGTTGTTGTCAGACATATATTCAGCACTTTGCCAGTGTTCCTATGTCCTGTGCATAGTATGGAGTCCGGAACTATGCACAGTGCTCTAAGTGTGACATGACCTATAGATGTTTAGCATAACTGACCTAGTAGATACAGCACAGAAACAGGTCATTCGGGCCATACAGGTCTATGCCGGTGTTTATGCTCCACTTGAGACTCCTCCTACCCCTCATCATCTCACCCCATCAACATGTCTTCCTATTCCCTTCTCCCTCACGTCCTTATCACACTTCCCGTTTAATGCATCTATTCCATTCGCACCAGTGATAAATTGTTGCTCCTTCCCCAGTGCCTGTGCATATTTTTCATAATATTGAGACCAGAACTGTGAACAGTGCGCCAAGTTTGGTCTCACCAAGGTTCTATACAAGGTTAAAATAACTTAAAGTCATAGAGACAGAACAACACTAAAGGAGGCAATTGGGCCCATCGAGTCCGTGCCGGCTCTCTGTCGAGCAACCCAGTCAGCTCTAGTCCCCCGCTCTACCCCCGTAGCCCCGCACGTTTATTTCCCCCAAGTGCCTGTCCAGTCTCCCCTCGAAAACATCGAGTGTTTCCGCTTCCACCACTTCCGTCGGCAGCGAGTTCCAGGTCCTCGCCTCTCCCTAAGTCAAAATGTTTTTCCTCACATCTCCACATGTACATCTTGCCCAAAACCTTAAATCTGTATATCCTTGACCTTGTACCATCAACTAGTGGGAAAAGCCTTCCCTCGTCCAGCCTAGCCCAAGCCGTCATCATCTCGTTCACCTCTATCAAGTCACCCCTCAACCTCCTTTGCGCTAATGAAAACAAATCCAGCTTCTCCAACCTGTCCTTATAGATAAGATCCCGCATCCCCGGAACCATTCTGGTAAATCTCTGCACCCTCTCAAGGGCCTTCACATCCTTCCTAAAATATGGTGACCAGAACTGTACGCAATACTCCAGTTGTGGACTAACCAGAGCTTTATAAATGTTCAGCCTAACTTCGTTACTTGTGAAATCAATTACTCTGTTTATGAAGCCCATGTGCTTTGTTAACTACTCTCTCAATATGTCCTGCCACCATCAGGGACCTAGGCACATGTCCCTCTGTCCCTGCACACTCTTTGAAACTGACCATTAAGTATATATTGCCTCTCTCTATTCCTTCTGCGAAAATGCATCACCTCACACTTCTCTGTATTAACTTCCATCTGCTACACGTCTTCCCATTCTGCTAGCCTTTCTATGTCCTGTTGCAGTCGATCGGTATCATCAACACTGTTTCTCCAATATCGCAATTTTCCAAATGAAATGTTTACACTAAAATAAAGAACTAATCGTTATTTAGTTAGTACCTTTTCCCAGCTCAGGACGTCCCCAATGGGATTTGAAGCCAAGTTCGGGGTCACAGGCGGCACAAGCTGAGAGCGGGGATGGAGCCGAATGTAATGATATCAGCAAATAGAGATGGTATTTGCCTGTTCGATTACGATGCCTTAATAGCATGTTTGCATGTATTGATTGTTTGTGCCTGACCAGCAGAGGGCATGTGACCGAGAGAAGCAAGGCAGTTAGTTTTAGTTTCAGTTTCGTTCTAGATGCATCACTAGGCTGATGTCTCCTGTAAATGCTGTATAAAAGAGTTGAACAGACTTCAGATTAAAACTCATTGGCCTAGAAATTCAGTTAGGCGCTGCAAGCTTTGCGCCCAGTTGGCGCCTAAAGAGGGTTTCTGCGCCAGTATAAGAGGTTGCGCTGATATTCAGCGCTGCGGTAATGGCGGCGGTAGCCGGTAGCGCTGCGCCGACATCGATGACGTCATCGGTGTGCGCAGTGCCCCGGTACCGCCCCGCTTCCGGCCCAAACCCCATATTTAGTTGCGGCCGCCTCTTCTGCAGCGGCCGCAAACAACGTTCGTGAAACGGGGCCGTACTGCTGCGCTACTAGGGCGCTTTAAGGTGGAGGTGCGGCCGGACGCTTCTTCGGCGGCCGCCTGCCCGCATCTCCCTCCCCGGCCTCCTCCACCACCCCGCCGCGGCATTGGTGGCTGATTCCCGTGAGTCTGGCACTTCTCCGTGGTGCCGGGCTCATTTGCCGGCAGAATCCAGCGGCGATCTCACGGCTGCAGGCAGCTCCTCCTTAAGAGAAGGAGGAGGCCTGCAGTACCCCAGCCTGCCGCACCGCATCGGGTGGTGCAGCGGCAGCTGGAGCGCTGAAATTCACTTTCAGCGCCCCAAGCAGAGGCGGGCACACCCTGGAACAGCGCCCGGTTCCGAATTGGGGCGCTAAAAGTGAATTTCTGGCGGTCGCAACGGGCTCCGCGCGCAGCGCTAACTTTTGGGCGTTAGCCTGCTGGCGGGCCTTAACTGAATTTCTAGGTCATTCTGTTTCATAAATGTCTCGTCATTGAACCCACAAAGAAATCAATACACCGAAGACATCAGAAACTATCAGTCGCGGTCAGTGAGACGTGCACAAGTACTGTGGCATTACCCACCGCAGAACAAAGGGCAAAGGCGAGCGGCCATATTTGTGTTAAGTCAGGTCGACCATGTTTGTCTGACTTACTGTGTGTCGACCACGATTGTGTGCTGTGTGATGCGGCGGCCATGATTTCCTGAAATTTTCGACCGTGTTTGATTGACATCAGGTCGGCTATGTTTGTATGCCTCGCGTTGGGTCACCCACGATTGTGTGACATACGGTGTATCGGCCATGTGTGTGTGACGAGTGGTCAAAATAGTACGAAGCAGTACAAAATATTTACAGCAGACTAACTGAATGTGCGACCCATATGGTCTGTGCTGGAGTTTATGCTCTACACGAGCCTCCTCCCACCCCTCTTTAACACCCAATTGAGATCCTACATGCAGAATTCGGTAAAAGTATCCTCCGGACTCAAAGGAAAACAGTAAACAATGCATGCAGGGCAGAACTAGGCCAATACCCATTAATAATCACTATCCAAAAAAGAGCCAGCAAATTTTGGAAACACCTAGAAATGAGCAACCCCCAATGCTATCACTACGACGCCCTGAAATGCCAAGAGATGACCATAAAGAAGAATACCCTCAGTCAACTAGTCCTGGGACTCAGTGAAGTAACTACTAACACTAACCAGCCCCAGGACAGTGACAGCGTAACACAAATTATTCGACCCAACACAATCGTCGCTAAGCAAAAGGAAAAATATCTGACATATTGGGCAGAAACAACAAAAACCCAAAGCAAACTCAATTGCTACTTGGCCCTAAACAAACAATACAACATAGCTGATTACCTGACCATGGTAAAGGACAGCAAACTGAGAAAAATCTTGACAATGTGCAGACTTAGTGAACATAGCCTGGCGATCGAAAAAGGTAGACACAGGCAGACCCGGCCACCAAGAGAGGACAGGATATGCTCTCACTGCAGTCAGGGAATGGTGGAGACAGAGATGCACTTCCTCACAGCTTGTAGAAAATATCAGGGCATAAGGGAGAATTTCTACCCAAAATTTACAAAAATATGCCCGGAATTCAGACATTTGAATGACGACCAAAAACTCCCATACCTACGAGGGGATTGCGTAACACTAGCGGCACACTATGTTACAGCTTGCCATAAACAGAGGGACAACCACTAAATATAAGAGTATATATAAATTATATGAAAGTATATTTATGCACTCATATGTTTATACACTGTACGGATAGATCTGTATTTTTGTGAACAAACATGAATGTTTTCCGATGCTTTGGCAACATAAGATGTAACTTGTCATGCCAATAAAGCGATTTGAATTGAATTGAATAGAATACATCCTTCCATTCATTCTTACTCATGTGCTTATCTAGTATAAACTTAAATGCATCTTTGGTATTCGCCCCAACTGATCCCTGTGTTATCCACTTCCACAATCTAACCACTCTCTGGGTTAAGAAGTCGCTCCTGAATTCCATTTGGTATTAATAAGGGACTATTTTATATTTCTGGCCCTACAGTCGCTCCCTATCAAACACTTTCATTATCGTAAAGAGCTCGATGAGTTCACCCCTCGGTGTTCTCTTTGCTCCAACCTGATGAGCTTTTCTTGATAGTTAGAAACTCTCACTTCTGGTATCATACTAATAAATCGACCTTGCACCTTGTCCAGTTCCTATATGTAATTTTTATAATATACAGACCAGAACTGTTCACAGAACTCCAAGCGTCTGAGGCTGCAGCGGGTGATTGGTGACAGCGGGTGGAACAGGCGGCCCGAATGCCGTTGCTTTTCGCCACCTTCTCACTCCAGGAGACGAGGAACAGCGAGACGCTGAGGGGTTTGTCGCTGTGGCTGAAATGCTGCTTCGAACTGTCGCTATTCGTGGAGGTAGTATAGATGCATAGAAGCATAGAAGACAGGAGCCAGAGTAGGCCATTCGGCCCCTCGAGCCTGCTCTGCCATTCAATGAGATCGTGGCTGATCATCCAAATTCAGTGCCCTGTCCCTGCCTTCTCCCCGTGTCCCTTGATCCCTTTAGCCTCAAGAAATATATCCAACTCTTTCTTGAATATACTTAATGAATTGGCCTCCACCGCCCTCTGTGGCAGAGAATTCCACAGGTTCACCACTCTCTGGGTGAAGAAATTCCTCCTCATTTCAGTCCTAAATGGCTTACCCCTTATCCTTAGACTATGACTCCTGGTTCTGGACTCCACGGCCATCGGGAACATCCTTCCTGCATCTAGTCGGTCCAGGCCTGACAGAATTTTATAGCTTTCGATGAGATCCCCTCTCAATCTTCTAAACTCCAGTGAGTATAAGCCCAATCGACACAATCTCACCTCATCCGTCATTCCTGCCATCCCAGGTATCAGCCTGGTGAATCTTCGCTGCACTCCTTCCATGGCAAGAACGTCCTTCCTCGGGTAAGGCGACCAAAACTGCACACAATACTCAAGGTGCGGTCTCACCAAGGCCCTGTACAACTGTAGCAAGACATCCTTGTTCTTGTACTCGAACCCTCTCGTTATGAAGGCCAACGCACCATTTGCCTTCTCGACCGCCTGCTGCACCTGCACGCTTACCTTCAGCGAACGGTGCACAAGAACACCCAGGTCTCTTTGCACTTCCCCTTCTCCCAATCTATTGCCATTCAAATAATAATCCGCCTTCCTGTTTTTGCCACCAAAGTGGATAACCTCACATTTATCCACGTCACAGTGCGTTCGCCACGTTTCTGCCCAATCACCCAACCTGTCCAAATCGTACTGGAGTTTCGCGACATCCTCCTCGCAGCATACCCTCCCACCCAGCTTTGTGTCGTCTTTGACTCATTTTTAACGGAGGGCGTTTCAACATGTTCTCGTCGGTTTGGTACCGCGGACCTTTCCCACGTCAGACAAATACGATAACGGTCATACTGCGGAAACCACCGGGGCATTTTTTTATAATGTCAGCGTGACAACATAAGAAATAGCCGCAGCAGTTAACCATTCGGCCCCTCGAGCCTGCTCCGCCGTTCAAGATGGTCACGGCTGATCTGACCTTGGCCTCAACTCCACTTTCCCGCCTGTTCGCCATAACGCGGGGCTCCCCCGAAGCTCAAATATCGGTCTATCTCCACCTCGACGACATTCAATGAGTCCTACTCCACAGCGCTCCGGGGGAGCGAAGCCCAAACTCAGAAGGGAACTGCGGTCAGCAAATCAGCTTTGACTAAACAGTTTTGGTATTAATTATGCAAAACTCGCTAAACACTAAAACGAAGAGAGAAATTTCTGTGTTCGCCATTAATTAACCAATCACTTTCAGTGTTGGTCGGAAAGATGTACCAACATGGTCAACACATTAAGTTTTTTGTGTTTTGCATTAGCTGACTTGTCATTCCCTCTCAGTTTACAGACTGTTTAAAATTATTCAGCGCTTACGAAAACAGGAATTTGAGGCAGTCTTATTTAAAAGTCAAGGCTGCAACACAGATCCCTGCGGGACACCACTGGCCACATCCTGCCCGTTAGAGTGCCGACCATTATCCCTACACTCTGTCTGCTGCTGCTCAGACAGTTTCCTAACCAGGTCATTAATTTGCCCTCAATTCCACGGGTGTCTGCCTCAGGTAACCGTATCTTATGTGGAACTTCATCAAATGCCTACTGGAGGGCGATATAAATAACATCCATCGACATTCCCCTGTCGAATACTTTAGTCACCTCTTCAAATAATTCAGTCAGGTTTGTCAGAAATAACCTGCCGTTCACAAATCTATGCTGCGTCTCTCTGATCAACTGCAACCTTGAGGTGTTCAGTCACTCTCTCCTTAATTCTACATTCTAGCAATTTCCCAACAACAGTCGTTAGGCTAACTGATCTATGATTCCCTGTTTTCCCTCTCTCACCATTCGTAAACAGCAGAGAGACATGCACAATATTCCAATCTGAAGGAACAGTTACTGAATCTACAGAACTTTGGAAATTTATCGTTGGGACATCTGCAATGTGCTCACCTATTTCCTTTAAACCCCTGGGATGGAAACGAACTGGCCCTAGGGATTTGTCACTCGTTACTGCAATTATTTTCTTCTTATTGTTATTTTGCTTACGTTAATTTGATTGAGTCCCTGTCACTGATTCAATATTACATTCCTTGGGATTTCTGGCATGCTGTCCACTTCCGCTGCTGTAAATAACGACGCCAAGTAATTATTCAAAATGTCTACCATTTTCTTGTTATCATTAACAATATCACCGCGTTCAGTTTTGAAGGGGCCAACATTGCTCCCGAGTACCCCCTTTCCCCAAATGTAATTTTAAACATTCTTCTCATTGATTCCGAGATCCCTCACAAGTGTCGTTTCGTGCTCCATTTTTGCAGCTCTTCCTGTCTGTTTTGTGATACTTTGATGTTCTTTGTGTCTTTCCCATGCGCCAGGATCTGTGCCATTTTTTTCATTTTTGTATGCATTTTTTATTTCGTTTTATGCTGTCCCTTACCTTTGTACTGGTCCATGACATTGTTTTGGCCAGTAGAACTCTTGCCCCTCAGGGTTATAACCTGGTGTTTATAACACGTTAAATTCTTTTTTGCACATCTTCCACCGATCTTCTGCAGATTTACCCATTAAGAGATTAGCCCAGTTTACTGCGGACAGTCCTGTTGAAGTTGCTCTTTCCTCAATCGAAAACCTTAGCAGCCGATTCGCCTTGCTTCCGTTCAAAAGCTACGTGGAACTCGATCACGTCACGATCGAAATTGGACAGACGATCACCCAAAATTAGGCTGTTAACTAAATCTGCTCCGTAATAAATCTAACGTGGCTTGCCCCCTTTTTGTGCCTGGAACATAATCACCCGGAATTTTCGTTCGGATGCTTCCTGTGTACGGACGCCTCCGATCTGGGAAACATCGACGAAATTATCTGCTGGCTCCGTGGGTCTCAACATTTCCTCTCCTGGGGCTCTCCTGGTGTGTGTGTGCAGAGGTCTCCGTATCCCAGGGACATAAACTATGAATAGGGATCACTCCAAAACACACTAAAACATTAAAGATTGTTTTTAAACTCACATATTTAAAATTAGTGACATTTACATTAAATTAATTCTCTTAAACAAAAACTTAATGTTTTGAAAAAAGCTTACTTTTATTTTTAAAACATTTTAACATTATAAATGAGTGAAAAAAATATGTTTTAATTTTTTGAACTCTTATGCTGGTAAAACAGAAACATAGAAGATAGGAGCAGGAGTAGGCCATTCGGCCCCTCGAGCCTGCTCCGCCATTTAATGAGATCATGGATGACCATCCAAATTCAGTAGCCTGTCCCTGCCTTCTCCCCGATATCCCTCGATCCCTGCAGCCTAAATGAACAAATTATGTAGCTCATCCATTCGGTCTTTGAATGTTTGCCATTGCCTATCCACCGTCAACCCTTTGAGTGCCATTCCCCAATCAATCCTACCCAACTCGCAACTCAGACCATTGTAGTTTCCTTTATTTAAATCGAGGACCCTAGTCTCGGAGTTAAATTCCATCAGTCGCTTGTGTTCCCATTCTGCGAGCTTTTCTATGCCCTGTTGCAGTCGATTGGTATCATCCTCACTCTTTGCCACAGATTTGGTGTTATCGACAAATTGAGGAATTTTACTTTGTCTTCCAATATCCAGGTCATTTAAATATATCAAAAAAGCAGTGGCCCCGTCACTGACTACTGGGGAACATCACTGTCTACCATCCTCCAGTCTGAAAAGCAGCCATTTGATAAAACTCGCTGTTTTCTGTCATTAAGCCAATCCCATACCCAAGATGCCACTGATCCACCTAGTCCACGAACCTCGATTTGGTTAACCAGCCTTCTACGCGGTACTTTGTCAAACGCCTTCCTAAAACGCATACAGGCAACATCCATTCCAATTCCTTTCGTCCATCTTCCCTGGCACTTCCTCAAAACATTCAATTCGATCAGTCAAACACGATCTGCCTTTTACAAATCCGTGTTGGCTTTCCTGAATTAGCTTAAACCTCACCAAGCGCCCGTTAACTTCTTCCACGATTATTGTTTCTAATATTTGACCCATCCCTGATGTTAAACTGACCGGCCTGTAGTTACTTGGATTGCCCTTACACCATCTCTTGAAACACGCCGTCACATTTGGTACTTTCCAATCCTCGGCCATCTCCCCCGCATCTCATAGAACCCTAGAAACATAGAAAGTTACAGCAGGGAAGGAGGCCATTTCACCCATTCTGTCTGCGCCAGCCAACAAAGAACTATCCTGCCCAATCCCACTTCCCAGCTCTTGGTACAAGTAATTTTAAAATGTAGTTAGGGTTCCTGCCTATACCAGCCTTTCAGGCAGTAGGTTTCAGACCCCCACAGCCATCTGGGTGAAGAAATGTCCCCTCGAATCCCCTCTAAAGCTTCCTCCGGTTACTTTAAATCTGTGCCCCCTGGTTTCTGACCGCGCTGCTGAGGGAAATAGATCCTTTCTATCCAATTTATCGAGGCACTTATAATTTTATTCACTTCAATAAGGTCTCCCCTCAGCCTCCTCTGTTCCAAGGAAAACAGACCCAGCCTATCCAGTCTTTCCCCATAGCGAAGATTCTCTCCTCCCGGCAACATCCTTGTAAATCTCCTCTGCACCCTCTCTAGTGCAATCACATCTTTCCTCTAATGTGGTGACCAGAACTGCAGACAGTACTCTAGCCGAGGACAAAATAGTGTTTTATACAGTTGAAGCATAACCCCCACCGCCCCCCCCCCCGCTCTTATATTCTAAGCCACGGATAATAAAGTCTAGCATTTCGTATGCCTTCTTAACAACATTATCTACCCGACCTGTTACCTTCAGGGATCTGTGGACATGCTCTCCAAGGTCACTTTGTTCCACGACGCTACTCAGTGTCCTAAAATTTCAGGTCTATTCCCTTCCTCGTTAGACCTCCCCAAATGCAAGACCTCACACTGCTCCAGATTGCATTCCAATTGGCACTGCTCTGCCCACCTGACCAATTTATTGATAACTTCCTGCAGTCTACAGCTTCCTTCTTCAGTATCAACCACACAGCCGATTTGAGTATCACCTGCAAGCTTCTTAATCATTCCCCCTATATTCCAATCTAGATCATTGATATATGCCACAGTAAGCAAGGGACCCAGTACCGAGCCCTGCGGAACCCCACTGGAAACAGCCTTCCAGTCACAAAAACACCCGTCGACCATGACCCTCTGCTTCCTGTCTCCGAGCCAGTTTGGAATCAATCTTGACACTTTGCCTTGGATCCCACGCACATTTAACTTTGTGACCCGTCTGCCATGTGGAACATTATCCAAAGCCTTGCTAAAGCCCATAGAAACTAAATCAAACGCACTTCCCTCATCGACCCTCCTTGTGACCTCCTCAAAAAACTCAATCAAGTTTGTCAGACACGACCTTCCCTTAACAAATCCGTGCTGACTGTCGTCGTTTAATCCGTGGCTTTCTAAATGAAGATTTATCCTGTCCTTTAGAATTCATTCCAATAATTTCCCCACCACCGAGGTTAGGCTGACTGGCCTGTAATTACTCGGTCTATCCATATCTCCCTTTTTAAACAAGGGCACCAGATTAACAATTCTCCAGTTCTCCGGCACCACACCTGAAGTCAGAAAGTATTGAAAAATGATGGTCAATGCCTCTGCTATTTCCTCTTTTGCTTCGCTTAACAGCGTGGGGTACATTTCATCCGCGCCTGGGGAATTATCCACTTTTGAAGCTGTAAACAGCTTAATACTTCCTCTCTCACTATGGTTATGTCATCTAATATCTCACACTCCTCCCCCCCCGATGGCAATGCCTGCTTCAGCCATCTCCTTTCTGAAAACAAGGTATTCATTAGGAAACCAACATACGTCTCCCGCCTCCACACACAGATTACCCGCATGATCGCTAATAGGCCCTACAATTTCTTTAGTTATCCTCTTAATATATTTATAGAACATCTCTGGGTTTTCCTTGATATTACTTGCCTAGAGTTTTTGATGCACTCTCTCTCTTAGCTTTCCAAATATCCTTTTTAATTTTACCCCTGCACTTTCTGTACTCCTTAAATTTTCTGGACTATTTACCCCGCGGTATCTGTCATACTCCCCCCATTTTTTTCATTATCTTATCCTCAATGTCCTTAGACATCTAGTGGGATCTAGATTTGCAAGTCCAACCTTTTTATCTTTAATGGAACATATTTTATCTGAGCCCTCCGGAATTCTGCCTTGAATGCCTCCCACTGCTCTGACACTGATTTACCTTCAAGTAGCAGTTTCCTGTCCACTATTGCTTATTCCCCTCTGAGCTTAGCACCATTTGCTTTTCCTCAAATTTCCCCAAATTTCCCCAAATTTCAAACATTCAAACCAAATCGAATTGTACGTTATCACTTTAATCAAAGTATTTTCTGTGTCTCTCTCAATAAACAAAGAGTAGTTTCTTCTAAAGTAGGTTCCTGCAATTTTTGGTTGGGGTTTGATACAGGGCTATGGGGAGAGAGCAGGGCAGTGGGATTAGTTTGGATATAACACAGGGCTATGGGGAGAAAGCAGGGCAGTGGGCTTACGTTGGGGATTGATGCAGGGCTATGGGGAGAGCGCGGGGCAGTGGGATTAGTTTGCAATTGATACAGGGCTATCGGGAGGAAGTGGGTCTTTGGGATTCGTTTGGGATTGATACAGGGCTGTCGGGAAAGAGCAGGACAGTGGGATTAGTTTGGGATTCATACAGGGCTATCGGGAGAAATCGGGGTAGTGTGATTAGTTTGGGATTCATACAGCGCTATGGGTAGAGAGTGGGGCAGTGGGATTAGTTTGGGGATTGATACAGGGCTATGGGGAGAGAGTGGGGCAGTGGGATTAGTTTGAAATTGATACAGGGCTATCAGGAGAGATCGGGGCAGTGGGATTAGTTTGAAATTGATACAGGGCTATCAGGAGAGAGCAAGGCATTGGGAATAGTTTGGGAGAGATACAGGGCTATCGGGAGAGATCGGGGCAGTGTGATTCGTTTGGGATTGATACAGGGCTATGCGGAGAGAGCGTGGCTTTGGGATTAGTTTGGGATTGATACAGGGCTATCGGGAGAGAGCGGGGCAGTGGGATTACTTTGGGGATTGATGCAGGGCTATGGGGAGAGAGCGGGGCAGTGTGATTAGTTTGGGATTGATACAGGGCTATGGGGAGAGAGCGGGGCAGTGGGATTAGTTTAGGATTGATACAGGGCTATTGGGAGAGAGCGGGGCAGTGGGATTAGTTTGGGATTGATACAGGACTATGCAGAGAGATCGGGGCAGTGTGATTAGTTTGGGGATTGATACAGGGCTTTGGGGAGAGAGTGGGGCAGGGGGATTAGCTTGGGGTTGATGCAGGACTATGGGGAGAGAGCGGGGCAGTGGGATTAGTTTGGGATTGATACAGGGCTACAGGGAGAGAGCGGGACAGTGGGATTAGTTTGAGAGTGATACAGGGCTATCAGGAGAGTGCGAGCCATTTGGAATAGTTTGGGATTGAAACAGGACTCTCGGGGGAGATCGGGGCAGTGTGATTAGTTTGGGATTGATACAGGACTATGGGGAGAGAGCGGGGCAGCGGGATTAGTTTGGGATTGATACAGGGCTATGGGGAGAGAGCGGGGCAATGTGATTAGTTTGGGATTGATACAGGGCTATGGGGAGAGAGCGGGACAGTGGAATTAGTTTGAGAGTGATACAGGGCTATCAGGAGAGTGCGAGCCATTTGGAATAGTTTGGGATTGAAACAGGACTCTCGGGAGAGATCGGGGCAGTGTGATTAGTTTGGGATTGATACAGGACTATGGGGAGAGAGCGGGGCAGCGGGATTAGTTTGGGATTGATACAGGGCTATGGGGAGAGAGCGGGGCAGTGGAATAAGTTTGGGATTGATACAGGGCTATGGGTTGAGAGCGAGGCAGTGTGATTTGTTTGGGATTGATACAGGGCTATGGGGAGAGAGCGGGGCAGTGGGATTAGTTTGGGGATTGATACTGGGCTATGGGGAGAATGCGGGGCAGTGGCATTAGTTTGAGGATTGATACAGGGCTATGGTGTGAGAGCGGGGCTGTGTGATTAGCTTGGGAAACAGGGCTATGGGAAGAGAGCGGGGCAGTGTGATTAGCTTGGGATTGCTACAGGGCTATCGGGAGAGATCGGGGCAGTGTGATTCGTTTGGGATTAATGCAGGGCTATGGGGAGAGAGCGTGGCAGTGGAATTAGTTTGGGATTTATACAGGGCTATGAGGAGAGAGCGGGGCAGTGGGATTATTTTGGGGATTGGTGCAGGGCTATGGGGGGGGAGTGGTTTAGTGTATGTAACCGTCCACGTTTAAGAGAACTATTTTAGGGGTTGCACTACTTTATTTTGGCTTCTGTATACTGTAATACCGGTGGTGACCAGACCGGTATATAAGTGCTGTGTCAGGATTTATTGGGCAGATTCGCCCTGACCTTCGAATAGTCAAGTCCTGTTAAAGTTACTCTTGTAGTCTGTGTATTACTTCGCTATACAACCCACAGACTTTACAGTGGCGACGAGTTCGATCGTACCCTGCGGCAACAATACTTCTGAAACAGTTAACGAGCGTCGAGAAGAGGCAACCGCCCTCGTCGTTTTGCTGAGATAAAACTCGAGTCTGCAGAGCAAGAAGGAAGGAAGACTTCAAACAAGACGCCTTCCATCAGCAACGGGCACTGATTGTCCCTTCTGCCACGGTGGGGAGTGAGCCGATCAGCACGAGAAGCAAGTCAGCCACGGTGACTGTGAGTAAAGGGAAAATAGAAAAAATAAACGGAGGATAAGGGCGGTGCACTCGACCGCGGTCGAGGGGGAAAGGAGCCGGACAGAAGTCGGGCCCAGAGGCGCTGAGACGGGGCAGCGTGGAGCACGGAAGCCACGGTACAAGCGGGCTGGGGAGCGTTGTGAGACGATTAGACCGCGACGGCGAAAAAGGCCGGACAAATACCGCGACCACGAGGCGCTGCGACCGGGATCGTAAGGCGCGGGAAGATATAAAAATAAATAAGCCACGGAGAACTCAGCCACAGCCGGGGAGGAAAGCACCGGACTGCGAGAAGCTGGGAGGCGCGATTGGGGTGAAAAAGGCTGGACAGTGATCGAGGCCACGAGGCGCTGCGACCGGGATCGTAAGGGGCGGGAAGATAAAAATAAATAAATCACGGAGAACTCAGCCGCAGCCGGGGAGGGAAACACAGACTGTGAGAGGGCTGGGAGGCGCGATTGGGAGCCTGAGAGAGAGCGAGCGAGAGCCGCGCAAGCGGGAGAGACAGAGCCCGAGAAAGAGCGAGCGAGAGCCGCGCGAGCGGGAGAGACAGAGCCCGAGAGACCGAGCGAGGTTCCGGCCAGCGGCTTACAGCAGCTGCCGTGAAGGACCAGGAGCTGGTTCTGTCCGACGCCAACTGGTTGTCCCCAGCGCCGGTTGCCCCTGCCGAAAAGAAGAAGGGGGGGGAACAAGGAACGCGATCGGCTTTTCTAGCGCGCGCTTCAGAATAAACTGAAGCCGGCGCACAGACCGCAAACCCCATAAACCAGCAGTCGGCGCCCGAGGGGAAAGCTTACCCTCCCACCAGAAGAAGACAAGCGCGGGAAACCGCCATTATCGGAGGCGAGGAAGAAGACAAGCGCGGGAAACCGCCATTTTTGAAAAAAAAAGAGAAAAAGTTAAAAAGTTAAAGAGAAATTCTGTTGTTCGCAGAAAGATAGTGAGAGATAGTGAAGATGCCTAAGCATGGTAACATCAACAACTTCGATGCCGAGGTGGAAGATTGGGCCACGTACGTAGAACGTATCGAGATATATTGTGAGGCCAATAAAATAGAAGATGATGATAAAGCACTAACCTTGCTAAACACGATGGGGGCGAAGACATACGGCCTATTGAAGCATCTTCTATCACCAGCTAAACTGGCGGATCAGACTTTCGCTAATATTGTTGCTGTCCTGAAGGATCATTTGAACCCCACACCGTTGATGTTGGCGGAACGATTCAAATTTTATGCGAGAACGCAACGGAAAGAGGAAAGCAACGCGGAATACTTGGTCGAACTGCGTAGATTAGCGAAATACTGCCAGTTTGGAGGAAATCTGACAGAGGCATTGCGAGACAAGTTTGTGTGCGAGTTGTCGAAGGAAGGAACGCAAAAGCGACTGCTCGAAGAGAACGACCTTACACTTGATAGGGCTGTCCTTATTGCAGCATCACACGAAGCCGCAGCGAAAGGAACTGCGGAAATGCAGCTAAAGGCAGCGGTACTCAGTGTGGATCAAATTACTTCGGGTACAACGAAATGTTATCATTGTGGGCAGACAACACATGACCAGAACCAATGCTGGTTTAAAAACCAGGAATGTCGAAAATGTGGCAAACTGGGTCACATCGCTAAAGTATGCCGGTCAGGAAAGAAGACCAACAACCAAAAAAAGCCATCACAGGAAAAGTACAACAAAGTACACAAGGTGGTTGAGAAGAGTTCAGACGAACAGAATTCGGATTCAGACCCAAACGGCCAGGAGCTGGGTAGTCTGAGAATTCACAATGTGAGTAAGGAAGCTGACCTACAAACTATCTGGGTCATGCTAAAAATAGCCGGAGTCCAAGTGGAAATGGAATTGGACACTGGATCAGCCCTATCAGTCATAAATCGAAGGGATTACAACCGGCTATTCTCACATATACCCTTGAGAGATACCAAGTTCGTATTGCAGACATACACGGGGCATAAAGTATACCCCATGGGAAAGATAAAAGTCAAGGTGAGAGACAGGGGCAAAGAACACCCCGGAATGGACTTATATGTACTACCTGAGGGAGGACCACCACTTCTAGGATGGGAGTGGATCAAGAAAATAGACATGGAATGGCACTACCTCAAAGCAATAACGAGTGAGGACTCGGGGCAGACAATCGGCTCAGACTCTGAAACGGATGACGATGAGACCAGCCCAAGTATGAAAGACAAGTCTAAAATGGACTTGCTGACTAAGGTTGATAGAACGAATGCGTACATAAAGGCTTATGCTCCAGAGGAGAACAAAGTTTCAGAACAGAATTCCTCTGAACAACAACAACATAGCTTGACAGAGAATTCTGAGTCTGTTCAAGTTACAGAGATATATATTACTGAGGAACATCGAGCTCGAACGCAAACTTATTTCAGATTACGACAGCAATTAGAACAATTGAGTTGCCGTCTCGAGCAAGAGATGAAAGCAATGAAAAAGTTCTATGATACCGAATGGGAGAATCTGGGAAGACAACAGAAGCAGCTGAGGGAGAAAAGGGAGCAGGAGCACACAAACCGTCTGCACGAGGAGGCCAAACGAATCAAAGCTGATTCGGCTGCTGAAGGTGCGTGCTCTAATCTGGTGGAACAAGATGTGCCGCAACTGAAGGCGCTTGTTAGCAGGTTGCAGGCAGAAAAGGCGGAATTGGTCGACATGACTTCCGAGCTCCTACTGAAGTTGGGTGCAGCATCACCGGATGATTCAATTGTGGAAATTCGAATGGTGGGGGCTGCGGATGATGGCGAAGTAGAAACAGCAAAGGAGCCCCAGGGCAAGGTTCTAAACAGCCCTGCAGCTAATGGAAAATGGATGATGGCAGAAGAGTTAACAGTCAGCCAACTCCTCCAGGGCAAGGTTATAAACAGCCCTGCAGCGAATGGGAAAGGGATGATGGCAGAAGAGTTAACAGTCAGCCAACTCCTTCATATGCTGAAGGATAAGACTCTAAAATGGGAAAAACTTAAACACGAGCCTAAATCTTCAAAGGGAAGGGGTTCGGAGCCCTTAAAAGTTATTGAAAAAGCTGAGGTGGCAACACAGACTGAGTAGTCTGCAGCAGAACAGCCCTTGGATGCCAAAAGTACGCTGACGCACGTCAAGGTAGAACAACAGAATGCTGAAACAGCTATTTCAGTAGAGGGGTTGAATAGTCCGATCAATCAATCTCCGAATGAAGTTGAAGTATTGAAATCACAAATGAGGTCATTAGTAAAAGACTTGCAGGAAGCCCAGGAAAAGCGGGATGAAGCTGAATGTATGATGAAGTCTTTTCAGGACAGTTGTAGGGATTTGGAACAAAAATCGGCTAACGTCCAGCTGGGTAAGGAGGAAATAGAAGACCCTCTCGCTGGCCTAGCTCAGGACGACACCGAATATTACCATGACCTGTTGAGTGACACTGAATATTACGAGGACCTGGTCTGCCCAGCTTGTGCCGAAAACTCCCAAAGTACAGAAATCAGGATGAATCACTTAAAGTCTAAGGAACATAGGGAGATGGTGGCGTTACAGCTGGCAGCTGACAAGGGAGCCCAGAGAGTCTCCAAGAAGCAGAAAAGGAAAAGACGAAACAGAAGATGATAACCATCTGAACCATTATCACCTCTACCAGATCACACACGTGGTCCCTCAGAACGGAGCCAAATCAGTTGGGAAGTAGGGGAACTTCCCAAGGCAATCCAATTGTTTTTTTTTTTTAAAAGCCAGCAATGCTGGTTCAGAAGTTACAGAGTTCAAGCTGTTAAGTTAGGGAAGGACTATTGGACGAGTCACTTCCGCAACGTGAACCGACTACACCACCGGGAACTGCTACACCACGGAGGCGTTGTCCGGACTGAGTCAAGAAGCGCAGGAGACGCCTCCACCGAGACTGAATCTGTGAACTGTTTTCCGCAGAGACTATATCTGTAAACTGTTTTACATGAAGTTGAATACATGTATGTTTAATGGGGAATAAGTATGTTGTAAGCTAAAAAGGGAGGATTGTAGTGTTTGTAACCGTCCACCTTTAAGAGAACTATTTTAGGGGTTGCACTACTTTATTTTGGCTTCTGTATACTGTAATACCGGTGGTGACCACACCGGTATATAAGTGCTGTGTCAGGATTTATTGGGCAGATTCGCCCTGACCTTCGAATAGTAAAGTCCTGTTAAAGTTACTCTTGTAGTCTGTGTATTACTTCGCTATAAAACCCACAGACTTTACAAGTGGGGCAGTGGGATTAGTTTGGGATTGATACAGGCCTATCGGGAGAGAGCGAGGCAGTGTGATTAGTTTGGGATAGATACAGGGCAATCGGTAGAGATTGGGGCAGCGGGATTAGTTTGAGATTGATGCAGGGCTATCGGGAGAGAGCGAGGCATTGGCAATAGTTTGGGATTGATACAGGGCTATCGGGAGAGATCAGGTCAATGTTATTAGTTTGGGATTGATACAGGGCTATGGGGAGAGAGCGTGGCATAGGGATTATTTTACGATTGATACTAAGGCTATGGGGAGAGAGCGGGGCAGTGGGATTAGTTTGGGGATTGATGCAGGGCTATGGGGAGAGAGCAGGGCAGTGTGATTAGTTTGGGTTTGATACAGGGCTATGTGGAGAGAGGGGCAGTGGGATTAGTTTGGGGATTCATGCAGGGCTATGGGGAGAGAGCGGGGCAGTGGGATTAGTTTAGGATTGATACAGGGCTATCGGGAGAGAGCGGGGCAGTGGGATTAATTTGGGATTGATACAGGACTATGCGGGGAGATCGGGGCAGTGCGATTAGCTTGGGGATTGATACAGGGCTTTGGGGAGAGAGTGGGGCAGTGGGATTAGTTTGGGATTGATGCAAGACTATGGGGAGAGATCGGGGCAATGGGATTAGATTGGGATTGATGCAGGGCTATGGGGGGAGAGCGGTGCAGTGGGATTAGTTTGGGATTGATACAGGGCTACCGGGAGAGAGCGGGGCAGTAGGATTAGTTTGGGATTGATACAGGGCTATGGGGAGAGAGCGGGGCAGTGGGATTAGTTTGGGATTGATACAGGGCTATCGGGAGAGATCGGGGCAGTGGGATTGGTTGGGATTGATACAGGGCTATCGGGAGAGAGCAAGCATTGGGAATAGTTTGGGAGAGATACAGGGCTATCGGGAGAGATCGGGGCAGTTTGATTAGTTTGGGATACAGGGCTATGGGAAGAGAGCGGGGCAGTGTGATTAGCTTTGTAATGATATCAGCAAATAGTGATGATATTTGTCTGTGTTTGATTACTTATGCCTTACAGCATATTTGTCTGTGTTTTTGATTACTTGTGCCTGACCAGCAGAGGTCATGTGAGAGACAAGCAGTCCAGAGGAGTTTTACTTTCAGTTTCTTTCCAGATGCATCACAGCATAGTGTGTTCTGTAAAAAGCTGTAGAAAGTCCTGAACAAGACTTTAGATTAAACAACATTCTCTTTCAGAAATGAGTCTTTATTGAACCCAAAAAGAAATCAAAACATGATGTCAGAAGTGGCTGAAAGAGAAAAAATCTGAAGTTAGCAACTTGATGGGACAGTGAAAGCAGTTGTGGCAAGTAAGTGAAATCAGCTCTCCACATATTAGCAAGCCAGAAGAGAACATCATTGCTTACCATTAGAGAACAGCTAACGAAGTGAAAAAATGGAAGGTTTACACCCACCGGCGATGCTTCAATTAAGAGGTAATGTGGCTGAAAATTGGAGGCGATTCAAACAACATGTAAGGTTGTATTTATCAGCAATCGGAGCTGACGATAAAAGTAATAAACAGAAATCGTCCGTGTTTTTACATGTAGTGGGTGATGCAGCGCTGGAGGTGTATAATAATTTCATATTTGCTGTTGATGGAGACAAAATGAAGCTAGATAAAATAATGGAACAGTTTGAGGCCTACTGCATACCTAAACGCAACGTGACCTTTGAGAGGCACAAATTTTTCACATGTGTACAGAAAATCGGCGAGACTATTGATCAGTATGTGACTGAACTGAGAAACCGGAGCAAATCGTGTGAATTTGGGGGACTCACAGACTCGCTGATAAAAGACAAACTGGTGTGTGGTATTCGAGATAATGTTCTAAGGGAAAGACTGCTAAGAGAGCAAGATCTAGACCTGGGAAAAGCCATAGCACTGTGTAGGGTGACAGAGACTGTGAAGTTGCAGGCAAAGGAGCTGTTCAGTGACAGTAGCTGCAACGTGGATGCAGTGAGAAAGAACGGATACAAACCGTTTAACAAAGTGAGCGCCAATGTGAAAAAAGAGACGTGGCCAGCAAACGAAAATGAAAGAGACAATCGGAAGTCATGTAGTCGATGCGGTACACAGCATCCACCAAGAAAGTGTCCAGCATATGGTAAAACATGCAATAGATGCAACAAAAACAAACATTATGCCCGTTGCTGTAAGAACCAAGTGCAACAAAGCAAGGTCCATACAGTAGATGAAAGCGAGATAGAGGAATTCAATGTAGATGTTGTGTCTGAAAACAAAAAAGAAAGAGACTGGATGTTGACACTAAAAGTGAATGACATACACATTCCATTTAAATTGGATACTGGAGCACAAGTTAATGTGATATCAGAGACCGATTTTAAGAGAATAAGACCCAGACCAAAGTTACATGGAATACAAGTGAAAGTGACCGGATACTCAGGTATTGATATACCAGTGAAAGGAAAATGCATTGTCAAAGTAACACTGTGTGTAGAGCCAGATGATGTAGGCGGGGTTTTAAATGAATTTTTTGCACCTGTGTTCACTATGGAGAAAGACGATGCAGACACAGAAATCGGGCAAGGGGACTGTGACATACTTGAACATATTAGCATCGAGAGGGAGGAGGTGCTAGCGGTTTTAGCAGGCCAAAAAGTGGATAAATCCCCAGGCCCGGACGAGATGTATCCCAGGCTGCTGTGGGAGGCAAAGGAGGAAATTGCAGGGGCTCTGACACAAATTTTCAGAACCTCTCTGGCCACAGGGGATGTACCAGAGGACTGGAGAACAGCTAATGTAGTACCATTATACAAGAAGGGTAGCAGGGATAAACCAGGGAATTACAGGCCAGTGAGCCTAACATCTGTGGTAGGGAAATTATTGGAAAAAATTCTGAGGGACAAAATTAGTCTCCACTTGGAGAGGCAAGGATTAATCGGGGATAGTCAGCATGGCTTTGTCAAGGGTAAATCATGTCTGACAAATCTGATTGAATTTTTCGAGGGGGTGACTAGGGGGTGGATGAGGGAAATGCTGTGGATGTGGTTTACATGGACTTCAGTAAAGCCTTTGACAAAGTCCCGCATAGGAGACTGGTCAAGAAGGTAAGAGCCCATGGGATCCAGGGTGCCTTGGCGCGTTGGATCCTAAACTGGCTGAGTGGCAGGAGGCAGAGGGTGATGGTCGAAGGTTGCTTTTGTGACTGGAAGCCTGTGTCCAGTGGGGTACCTCAGGGATCGGTGCTGGGTCCCTTGTTGTTTGTGATCTACATAAATGATTTGGATGAGAATGTAAAAGGTATGATCAGTAAGTTCGCAGATGACACGAAAATTGGTGGGGTGGTCAATTGCGAGGAGGAAAGCCTCAGGCTACAGGACGATATAAACGGGTTGGTCAGATGGGCGGAAAAGTGGTAAATGGAATTTAACCCTGAAAAGTGCGAGGTGATGCATTTTGGACGGACAAATAAGGCAAGGGAATACACAATGAGTGGTAGGACCCTAGGAAGTACAGAGGGTCAGAGGGACCTTGGTGTACATGTACATAGATCCCTGAAGGCAGCGGAACAGGTAGATAAGGTGGTTAAAAAGGCATATGGGATACTTGCCTTCATTAGCCGAGGCATAGAATATAAGAGCAGGGAGGTTATGATGGAGCTGTACAAAACGCTGGTGAGGCCACAGCTGGAGTACTGTGTGCAGTTCTGGTCGCCTCACTATAGGAAGGATGTGATTGTTTTGGAGAGGGTGCAGAGAAGATTCACCAGGATGTTACCTGGGATGGAGCGCCTCAGCTATGAAGAAAGACTAAACAGGCTGGGGTTGTTTTCCTTGGAGCAAAGAAGGCTGAGGGGGGACCTGATTGAGGTATACAAAATGATGAGGGGCATAGATAGGGTAGACAAAGAGGAACTTTTCCCCTTAGTAGGGGGGTCAATAACAAGGGGGCATAGATTCAGGGTAAGGGGCAGGAGATTTAGAGGGGATTTGAGGAGGAACTTTTTCAACCAGAGGGTGGTTGGAATGTGGAACTCAATGCCCAAAAGGGTGGTAGAGGCAGGAACCCTCACAACATTCAAGAAGCATTTGGATGAGCACTTGGAATGCCAATGCATACAAGGCTACGGACCAAATGCTGGAAAATGGGATTAGACTGGACAGGGATGGATGGGCGGCGCAGACACGATGGGCCGAAGGGCCTCTTTCTGTGCTGTAAACCTCTATGACTCTATGACTCTATGACTAGACACACTACATGAAGGAAGGATGTTCACGATGGCGGGGGAGTCCAGCACCAGGGGTCACACACGAAGGATAAGGGGTAAGCCATTTACGACTGAGATGAGGAGGAATTTCTTCACCCAGAGAGTGGTGAACCTGTGGAACTCTCTACCACAGAAGGCAGTTGAGGCCAATTCATTAAATATATTCAAGAAGGAGTTGGATATATTTCCTAAGGCTAAAGGGATCAAGGGATATGGGGAGAAGGCAGGGACAGGGTACTGAATTTGGATGATCAGCCATGATCTCATTAAATGGCGGATTGGGCTCGAGGGGCCGAATGGCCTACTCCTGCTCCTAACTTCTTTGTTTCTATGTTTCTAATACCCTTTGCTTCCTGACACTGAGCCAATTATGGATCCAATTTGACACTCTCTATTTACATTTTTGATGAGCCTGCAATGTGGGACCTCGACAAAAGCCTTGCTTAAATCCATGTAGATTACATCAAACGCACTGCCCTCATCGACCTTCCATGTTACCTCATGAAAGAATTCAATCAAGTAAGTCAGACACGGCCTTCCCTTCACAACACCATGCTGACTGTTCTTGATTACCTACACGTGTACAGGTCAAACCAATTTTAAAATGCTCATGAACTTTAACAGTATTTGTTGTGTCCGTGTGTTAATGGAGACACGGAATGCAGGAGTTGGTTTAACAGGTGTTTACTGGACAAAGTCTGGAGGTGAACTAACAGATACAAGACACTATACAGGCTTATATACCCGAGTGGCCACTACCGGCATTACAGTACACAGGGGCTCTTAAAGGCACATACACCACAGTATTTAATACATTATCAGTTCTGTATTGTCCTGTAAAAATAATTCAAAAACACAACTATTTCATTTACATAAATTATCAAGGACAGGGGCCATTGGCGAGCGGGGTACGAAGCGGAACATTTGTCCATATATTTCATGGAAAGTGGAGGACTGGGTTCCAGGAAATAGGAGACTGGGGAAGTACAGTCTAGTGGTGGTGAAGGCGGCAGAGGGGGTCTGATGGCTGAGGCACAGATCTCAGTTGAACAGCATGCTGAGGTTGTGTACAGTCAGATTAAAACTGAGCCAGCAGCCACGGAAAAGAAGTGAGTCCGGGGCTGATTATGGAGAGTTCCTCCAGACCCAGAAAATGATGCGATGGGATGGGTCTATGCCTTTGTCAATGGGAGGAAATTCTGGATCGTCTGCGATTGAACGTTACTCGCAGTCTGGGAGCACAGCCGTGGCGCAGTGGTAATGGGGCAGGCAAAATAACAACAACAACAACCTACATTTATATAGGGCCTTTAATGGAGCTAAACCGTGTCATAGACAATCCACTGGGAGTTGATCGTGTCCACACATCATGTCGCCGTGTGGCAGTGTACAGATTCGAAAGAGCAGGGACTGAGGGTATATCCTCATGAAATTCCACAGAAGATCAGGTGAGTGCTGGAGGATGAGCAATTGTTGGAGGTACATTGAACAGTATGGCGATTCTACAATCCCAATATCCACCTCCTCTTGGTAAACTCCGCCACATTACCAGCTTATCCAGACCCGCAATCTCCCCGACCATTGCTCCTCCATCTCTTAGCAGTCGTACTCCCATTGTGGCTAATTTTCTACTGTTTATATACTTCATAGAATGGTTTGTCAGTGCCATTTATGTTGCTCATTCCTCCCCTGTTGTATCTTAAAGGTTATAACCTCCCTTTAATCCACCCATGAAAAGAAAGTTTCCATAGCAGAACCCATCAATGCCAAGTGTTGGCCTTTCCTATGCTCTCTCACATGTTTCACAATTATACATTTATTATATATCACAGAATCATAGAATGATACCACACAGAGCAAGTTATTATCTTAATGGCAAGAAACTGGAAAGTACTGAAGTACAAAGGGATCTGGGGGTCCTGGTGCACGAAACTCAAAAGGTTAGTATGCAGGTGCAGCAAGTGATTAAGAAGGCCAATGGAATGTTGGCTTTCATTGCTAGGGGGATAGAATATAAAAACAGGGAGGTATTGCTTCAGTTGTACAAGGTCTTGGTGAGACCGCACCTGGAATACTGCGTACAGTTTTGGTGTCCATACTTAAGAAAGGACATACTTGCTCTCGAGTCAGTACAAAGAAGGTTCACTCGATTAATCCCGGGGATGAGGGGATGGACATATGAGGAGAGGTTGAGTAGATTGGGACTCTACTCATTGGAGTTCAGAACAATGAGAGGCGATCTTATTGAAACATATAAGATTGTGAAGGGGTTGGATTGGGTGGATGCGGGGAGGATGATCCCGATGATGGGTGAAACTAGAACTAGGGGGCATAGTCTTAGAATAAGGGGCTGCTCTTTCAAAACTGAGATGAGGAGGAACTACTTCACTCAGAGGGTGGTAGGTCCATGGAAGATGCCGCCACAAAAAGCTGTAGAATCTACATCATTACAAAAATTTAAAACAGAAATAGACAGTTTCCTAGAAGTAAAGGGAATTAAGGGTTACGGGGAGCGGGCAGGAATTTGGACATGAGTCTAGGTTCGGATCGGTCATGACCCTGTGGGTAGCGAAGCGGGCCCAGGGGCCGTGTAGCCTGATCCTGCTCCTATTTCGTGTGTCTAATTCTGTTACATTCAGGAGATGTTTCTGTGATAGTAGATTGGCGGTTAGGATCAGATCAGCCATGATCCTATTGAATGGCGGAGCAGGCTCGAGGGGCCGATTGGCCTACTCCTGCTCCTATTTCTTATGTTCTTAGAAGGTGCTAATTCGACTCATCCTGTCTATGACTTAAGCACAAGTCTATATTAATTCACCTAATAAATAGCTACTGTATAAAGACAACTCTTTACTTTGTTAATCTATGTCTTTCCACAGTTCCAGTGCCAAGTTACAGTCTGCAGCTAACATCATTACCCTGTTCCCTTTCATCCATCCAAGAATCTACTCACATCTTGTGTTTGTCCCTAAAAAGGATATTAATGGATTTTAAATCAGCTGTGAGTTTCATCATTTGTAATCTGTGCTACTTCAATATTATTTACCTCAATAAAGAATCTAATAAACAGGTCAACTCCTTGCTGCTCGAGTTCACATGATTAAGAGGGCAATAGAGTGAGGAAGCTCAATGTCCTTTCGAGGTTCCATGTAATAATGAGCACCGTTTATTTTCTAAACAGATCGATAATCCAGTCAGCTTGTTAATGTCGGTACTGTTCTCATAGTTCTGTGGATGTGGCTGACGCCGATCCCTAGTTTCCTGGGAATGGGCTGTTGACCATTGGCCTCGGACCATTGCCGTTCCTGTACGGATGGTGCTCACAGGATCCCGCAAGGTCGGGAATTCATAATCATAATCATAATCATCTTTATTGTCATTGTTAGTGCACAAGTGCAGTACAACAAAATGTAGGGTTGCGGCTCCCGAGAGTGTACATTTAGGTTAAGACATTTAAACATTCAACATTCATTTGGCTTGTAATACATTAACATAAACATAATAAAGTGCATTGACAGAGGTGCAGGCATTAGAGTTTATTTGTGGAGTTCAGTAGGATGACAGCCCTGGGAAAGAAGCTGTTCCTAAATCTGGTCGTACGGGTGCGAATGCATCTGTAGCGTCTCCCAGATGGCAGGAGGGCGAACAGACTGTGGCTGGGGTGGGTAGGGTCTTTGATGATGGTCCGTGACCTCTGTAAACAGCGTTTCTGGTATATGTGCTCGGTAGCCGGGTGCCGGTAATGCGTTGGGCAGTTTTGACTACCCGCTGCAGGGCTTTCCAGTCATAGGAGCTACAGCTGCCATACCATACTGTGATACAGTTCGTCAGGATGCTCTCTATTGTGCAGCGGTAACAGTTAGAGAGGATCAGGGGTGACAGGTTACATCCCTTCAGCCTCCTTAGGAAATATAGGCGCTGCTCGGCCTTCTTCACCAGAGAGGAGGTATTGAGGGACCAGGAGAGGTCTTCCGTGATGTGGACTCCGAGGAACTTAAAGCTGTCCACCCTTTCCACCACAGCCCCATGGATGTGGATGGGGGTGTGACTTCCACCTTTAGACTTCCTGAAGTCCACAATGATTTCTTTGGTTTTCTTGATGTTAAGGGCCAGGTTGTTATCGGCGCACCACTTCACGAGATGCTGGACCTCCTCTCTGTAGGCTGACTCATCGTTGTCGGTGCATCAGTGAGGGTGACGGGACGACCGTGTGCATGTTCAGGTCAGGACGGTTGGTGAGTTGGAGATAAATGTGCGACCACGACATTGCTGCTCTTGTCGTTCTCGGTGAAGTGGGGGGCAGGGGTTGGAGTCGCGGGCCAATAACTTTGGTCCAGTTACTGCAGAACTTCCTGTAGACCGGAGTTACAGCAGTCACAGGGCACATGTGCAGCAGGCGATGCAGCAAACAGGCCGTCACTCACCACTGGAACTAATGTAATATTCGACAATTCCAGCGGTTTAGTTTATTGAAATAAGTTGCATAAAACACGACAAGTTTAGACACGCTTGACCTTAATTTGTTTGTTTAAAGGACTGTAACAAATTCCACTCCTACAGCACATTAGCTGCATCCCGGGAGATTCCCTTTTTGGTACAAATAACGGCGGCTCTGGGTGAATATTGTCTGTGTCACGACCACAAACGGGACTGCCCACTTGCCATTGCTCCCTGCTCCCAGAAAATGGAAATACCAGTCATCCTGCAGATAGTCTTCAGCTACTATCACGTCCTTGCGTTCTTTGGACTTCCTGGTGAGATTTCAAACCAGATGTGTTGTTTTCTGTTTGACTGCCGGGTTGTTCTTTTTGTCTGCCTGATATTGTAACGTGGGTTCTTTTCTCCTCTGGTGCAGTTCATGATTCCTTTTATTATTCTAATAAGGAGAGTGGCTCCATTGATCAGATTTATGGTTTATGATGTCCTTTTTGCATCTATATTATGTTCTGAGCTCCGAGGAAATCATTTTATTCTGAATATGTTCCTCCTGATTCAGGGCCCCGCAGAATTCAAGGTGGTAGCTCCGATTGCTGATCTGTTCGATGATCGCTATTCTTGGGCACTACAACAGGGCAGTAAAGTTGTGAATGTAGAATATATACTGAAGCTATAGGGTCCTCAATGCTCACTGTATTGTCATTGTTAGTGCACGAGTGCAGTACAACGAAATGTAGGCTTGCGGCTCCCGAGAGTGTACATTTAGATTAAGACATTTAAACATTCAACATACATTTGGCTTGTAATACACTAACATCAACATAACCATAATAAAGTACATTGACAGATGTACAGGCTTTAGAGGTTATTTGTGGAGTTCAGTAGGATGACAGCCCTGGGAAAGAAGCTGTTCCTAAACCTGGTCGTTCAGTTGCGAATGCATCTGTAGCGTCTCGCAGATGGCAGGAGGGCGAACAGACTGTGGCTGGGGTGGGTAGGGTCTTTGATGATGGAGTTTAGAAGAATGAGAGGGGACCTAATCGAACCTTATAAAGTTAACTGAAACAATGAATGGTCGCTCACTGCACAGAGTGACTGCCCCTTAAATGGAACCCTCATAACATTCAAGAAGCATTTGGATGAGCACTTGAAATGCGATAGCATTGATGGCCGGCGTGGACACGATGGGCCTCTATCCGTGCTGTATAACTCTATGACTCTATGAACTTTAGATTCACTTATTTACTGTTCCGAAACCCATGAGTTCTTGTCCAATCATCTCTTTGCAGAGAGAGAGGAACCACGGACAGCATGGAAGGAAGTGCACCCTCTTATCTACACTGGGGTCTTCACACACACCCTGCTGTGATAAATAGCCTGCCTGGCATCGCTCTGTGTCTCTCACTAGTGTGTTTAAAAGCTTCTGTATTATATCATTCTGCATAATGTCAATTAGCTATCTCTGTTGAATAATCTATACATGCTTACCCTTACACACTCCATGTTCTAATGGTCCCGTGTGTGAAATGAGCCGACTGACTCCACCTTCAATCTTGTATTTACTGAGTCCTAATGACCTGATTGACAAACTGTTAGCAACAAGCACGTATTATTGAAATTCTCAGATTCATTCATAATTAACCTAATTTCTTAGTGTAAATGTTAAATCGATAGATAAAGGCTCAGATTTACCATTGAATATTTCTCAGCATGTGTCAGTGTTTCGTCGTGCTCAACCTATCCCATACTGACCCATTCACCCCATCTATTCCCATTCTCCTCATCCTATCCCATTCTCCCCATCCTGTCCCATTCTCCCAATCCTGTCCCATTCTCCCCATCCTGTCCCATTCTCCCCATCCTGTCCCATTCTCCCCATCTTGCCCCATTCTCCTCACCCTGTCCCATTCTCCCCATCCTGTCCCTAGCCCCCATCCTGCCCCATTCTCCCCATCCTATCCCATTCTCCCCATCCTGCACCACTCTCCCCATCCTATCCCATTCTCCACATCCTATCCCATTCTCCCCATCCTGCCCCATTCTCCCCATCCTGCCCCATTCTCCTCACCCTGTCCCTAGCCCCCATCCTATCCCATTCTCCCCATCCTGTCCCATTCTCCCCATCCTGTCCCATTCTCCCCATCCTGTCCCATTCTCCCCATCCTGTCCCATTCTCCCCATCCTGTCCCATTCTCCCCATCCTGCCCCATTCTCCCCATCCTATCCCATTCTCCACATCCTATCCCATTCTCCCCATCCTGTCCCATTCTCCCCATCCTGCCCCATTCTCCTCACCCTGTCCCATTCTCCCCATCCTGTCCCATTCTCCCCATCCTGTCCCATTCTCCCCATCCTGTCCCATTCTCCCCATCCTGACCCATTCTCCCCATCCTGCCCCATTCTCCCCATCCTGCCCCATTCTCACCATCCTGTCCCATTCTCCCCATCCTGTCCCATTCTCCCCACTCCTGTCCCATTCTCCCCATCCTGTCCCATTCTCCCCATCCTGTCCCATTCTCCTCATCCGATCCCATTCTCCACGTCCTGTCCCATTCTCCTCACCCTGTCCCTAGCCCCCATCCTGTCCCATTCTCCCCATCCTATCCCATTCTCCACATCCTGTCCAATTCTCCCCATCCTGTCCCATTCTCCCCATCCTGCCCCATTCTCCTCACCCTGTCCCTACCCCCCATCCTGTCCCATTCTCCACATCCTGTCCCATTCACCCCGGCCCTGTCCCATTAACCCCATCATGCCACAACCTGCTCCACTCTGCCCACGCTGTCGATTCTGTCACATCCTGTACCAGGTGATGCACAAATATCAACATCTTAAACTGATCCCCATTTGCAAACATTATTTACTGCTTCACAGATGGAGTATTTCTCCTTCAACCACGCTGCCCTGTTACTAATCGAGTTCTCAATTCATTGCGGCATTTTGTTATCTATCCTATTAAAGTGTAACCTTGCTCCTGATTTTTGCCATCTTTCTCTTTCCTCTACAGCGAATTTACTGACGATCGTCGTTCTCTTCAGAGGCAACTGTGGTCTTTCTAAAGGTGTCACTCTCTACCTATTGGCCATGACCACAGCGGATCTGCTGGTTATCGTTTCTAATGTAATGGTCAGTTATATTCTGTGTTACTATTTCCCATTTTCATTCCTGCACTACACAGCCGTGCGTTCCTTGAACGAGGTTATCAACTATGTGTCCATTGACTGCTCTGTCTGGTTCACGGTCGCTTTCACTTTTGATCGATTTGTGGCCATTTGTTGGCAGAAGCTGAAACCTAATTATTGCACTGAGAAAGCGGCGGCGGTGGTTATATGCTCCTTGTGCGTTGTGTTCTGTTTAAAAAACCTCCCCTTGTACTTCGCCTTTCAGCCAGTCTCTATAATTGATGACACAGAGTGGGGAGCTGGCTTCAAACCCAGCTACCACGAGCAACCTGGCTGGCTGGCGTTTGACTGGCTCGACACAATCCTCTGCCCACTGCTGCCGTATTTTCTGATTTGATTCTTCAATGCTCTGACCATAAGGCATGTTTTGCTGGCCAATGCAATCCGTCGGGCCCTTCGGGGGCAGTGCTCGAGTGGTAATGACAGTGATCTAGAGACCCAGAGCCGAAGAAAATCCATCATTTTACTCTTCACCATTTCTGGCAGTTTCATCGTGTTGTGGATGCCTTATGTTACGTTTTTCCTGGTTTCCCGGATCATATTGAAGCATTACAACCCTAGAGATTACAACGACCCTTTCTTTATCGCTGAACACACTGGTGAAATGTTTCAACTGCTTAGCTCCTGTACAAACACATGTATTTATGCGCTGGCTCAGACTAAATTCAGAAAAGAGTTGCTTAAGGTGGTAAAATATCCATTTACTCGAATTGTTAAGTTGATCAAATAAGAAAGGACACTTTCTGCTGTCAGTGTTGAAATGGACTTCCAGGGTGTCGCGTCAATCCTGCACTCATCTCTCACTTGGAGCCAGATGGATGATGAGGCACCACCCTCTGTGAGTGCCACTGGTTTATAGAGTCAATGCGGCACAGAAGGAGGCCATTCGGCCCTTCGAGTCCATATCGGCTCTCTGTAAAGATACCCAGTCAGTCCCATTCCCCCGCTCTATCCCCGTAGCCCTGTAAGATTATTCCCCTCGGATGCCTTTCCAATCTCCCTTTGACAATAGTGATTGTCTCCGCTTCCACCACTTCTGTGGGCAGCGAGTTCCAGGTCCTCACCACTCGTTGGGTAAATATGTTTTTCCTCACTATCCCATGCACAGAATCTGAAATCTGTGTACGCTAGCCCTTAAACCATCAACTAGTGGGTACAGCCTTTCCACGTCTAGCCTATCCAAACCTGGCATAATCTTGTAAACCTCAATCTAATCAACCCACAACGTCCTTTGCTATAAAGAAAGGAACTCCAGCTGCTCCAACCTGTCCTGGTAGCTCAGATCACCCATCCCCGGAACCAATCTCGTCAATCTGCTCTGCGCCCTCTCAATGGCCTTCACATCCTTCCTAAATTGTGGTGACCAGAACTGGATGTTGTGGACTAACCAGAGCTTTATAAAAGGTTCAGCATAACTTCGCTACTTGTGAAATCAATTACTCTGTTTATGAAGCCCAAGATCCCATGTGCTTTGTTAACTACTCTCTCAATATGTCCTGCCACCATCAGGGACCTAGGCACATGTCCCTCTGTCCCTGCACACTCTTTGAAACTGACCATTAAGTGTATATTGCCTCTCTCTATTCCTTCTGCGAAAATGCATCACCTCACACTTCTCTGTATTAACTTCCATCCGCTACACATCTTCCCATTCTGCTAGCCTTTCTATGTCCTGTTGCAGTCGATCGGTATCATCAACACTGTTTCTCCAATATCGCAATTTTCGAAATGAAATGTTTATACTAAAATAAATAACTCATTGTTATTTAGTTAGTACCTTTTTCCCAGCTCAGGACATCCCCAATGGGATTTGAAGCCAAGTTCGGGGTCACAGGCGGCACGAGCTGAGCGTGGGGATGGAGCCGAAGACATCAGAAACTATCAGTCGCGGTCACTGAGACGTGCACAAGTACTGTGGCATTACCCACTGCAGGACAAAGGGCAAAGGCGGGTGGCTATTGTAATGATCAATAACATGTCATTCTATAGTGGACACTAGGTGGAGCTGTAGAGCTGTATATAGCTGTATGTATAAGACTACACTACCCAGCGGTATGTATATTAAGACTACATTACCCATGAGGCACTAGGCTACCCACAAGGCAGCAGTCAAGATGGATGCCTTTACAGATACTGTACCTAGTCCACATGTGCTCAATAAAAGTGTCCAGCAAAAGCTAGCTGTGTTCATAATAAGAATGTCTACTTATTAATGAACGTAAGAGCTATATTTGTGTGAAGTCAGGTCGGCCATGTTTGTCTGACTTACTGTGTGTCGACCACGATTGTGTGCTGTGTGATGTGGCGGCCATGATTTCCTGAAATTTTCGACCGTGTTTGATTGACATCAGGTCGGCTATGTTTGTATGCCTTGCGTTGGGTCACTCATGATTGTGTGAGGTACGCTGTATCGGCCATGTTTGTGTGACGTGTGGTCTAAATAGTACGAAGCAGTACATAATATTTACAGCAGACTAACTGAATGTGCGACCCATATGGTCTGTGCTGGAGTTTATGCTCTACACGAGCCTCCTCCCACCCCTCTTTAACACCCAATTGAGATCCTACATGCAGAATTCTGAAAAGGTATCCGGACTCAAAGGAAAACAGTAAACAATGCATGCAGGGCAGAACTAGGCCAATACCCATTAATAATCACTATCCAAAAAAGAGCCACCAAATTTTGGAAACACCTAGAAATGAGCAACCCCCAATGCTATCACTACGACGCCCTGAAATGCCAAGAGATGACCATAAAGAAGAATACCCTCAGTCAACTAGTCCTGGGACTCAGTGAAGTAACTACTAACACTACTAACAATAACCAGCCCCAGGACAGTGACAGCGTAACACAAAGTATTTGACCCAACACAATCGTCGCTAAGCAAAAGGAAAAATATCTGACATATTGGGCAGAAACAACAAAAACCCAAAGCAAACTCAATTGCTACTTGGCCCTAAACAGACAATACAACATAGCTGATTACCTGACCATGGTAAAGGACAGTAAACTGAGAAAAATCTTGGCAATGTGCAGACTTAGTGAACATAGCCTGGCGATCGAAAAAAGGTAGACACAGGCAGACCCGGCTACCAAGAGAGGACAGGATATGCTCTCACTGCAGTCAGGGAATGGTGGAGACAGAGATGCACTTCCTCACAGCTTGTAGAAAATATCAGGGCATAAGGGAGAATTTCTACCCAAAATTTACAAAAATATGCCCGGAATTCAGACATTTGAATGACGACCAAAAACTCCCATACCTACTAGGGGAAGAGAGAGATTGCGTAACACTAGCGGCACACTATGTTACAGCTTGCCATAAACAGAGGGACAACCACTAAAGGTAAGAGTATATATAAATTATATGAAAGTATATTTATACACTCATATGTTTATACACTGTACGGATAGATCTGTATTTTTGTGAACAAACATGAATGTTTTCCGATGCTTTGGCAACATAAGATGTAACTTGTCATGCCAATAAAGCGATTTGAATTGAATTGAATTGAATACATCCTTCCATTCATTCTTACTCATGTGCTTATCTAGTATAAACTTAAATGCATCTTTGTTATTCGCCCCAACTGATCCCTGTGTTATCCACTTCCACAATCTAACCACTCTCTGGGTTAAGAAGTCGCTCCTGAATTCCATTTGGTATTAATAAGGGACTATTTTATATTTCTGGCCCTACAGTCGCTCCCTATCAAACACTTTCATTATCGTAAAGAGCTCGATGAGTTCACCCCTCGGTGTTCTCTTTGCTCCAACCTGATGAGCTTCTCTTGATAGTTAGAAACTCTCACTTCTGGTATCATACTAATAAATCGACCTTGCACCTTGTCCAGTTCCTATATGTAATTTTTATAATATACAGACCAGAACTGTTCACAGAACTCCAAGCGTCTGAGGCTGCAGCAGGTGATTGGTGAGAGCGGGTGGCACAGGCGGCCAGAATGCCGTTGCTTTTCGCCACCTTCTCACTCCAGGAGACGAGGAACAGCGAGACGCTGACGGATTTGTCGCTGTGGCTGAAATGCTGCTTCGAACTGTCGCTATTCGTGGGAGGTAGTATAGATGCATAGAAGCATAGAAGACAGGAGCAGGAGTAGGCCGTTCGGCCCCTTCGAGCCTGCTCCGCCATTCAATGAGATCGTGGCTGATCATCCAAATTCAGTACCCTGTCCCTGCCTTCTCCCCATGTCCCTTGATCCCTTTAGCCTCAAGAAATATATCCAACTCTTTCTTGAATATACTTAATGAACTGGCCTCCACCGCCCTCTGTGGCAGAGAATTCCACAGGTTCACCACTCTCTGGGTGAAGAAATTCCTCCTCATTTCAGTCCTAAATGGCTTACCCCTTATCCTTAGACTATGACTCCTGGTTCTGGACTCCCCGGCCATCATAAGCATCCTTCCTGCATCTAGTCGGTCCAGGCCTGACAGAATTTTATAGGTTTCGATGAGATCCCCTCTCAATCTTCTAAACTCCAGTGAGTATAAGCCCAATCGACGCAAACTCTCCTCGTACGTCATTCCTGCCATCCCAGGTATCAGCCTGGTGAATTTTCGCTGCACTCCTTCCATGGCAAGAACGTCCTTCCTCAGGTAAGGTGACCAAAACTGCACACAATACTCAAGGTGCGGTCTCACCAAGGCCCTGTACAACTGCAGCAAGACATCCTTGTTCTTGTACTCGAACCCTCTCGCTACGAAGGCCAACACACCATTTGCCTTCTTAACCACCTGCTGCACCTGCATGCTTACCTTCAGCGACTGGTGCACAAGGACACCCAGGTCTCTTTGCATTTCCCCTTCTCCCAATCTATTGCCATTCAAATAATAATCTGCCTTCCTGTTTTTGCCACCAAAGTGGATAACCTCACATTTATCCACGTTATAGTGCATTGGCCATGTTTCTGCCCAATCACCCAATCAGTCCAAATGGTAGTGGATACAGGACCCTTTAATGATTTCTCCTGAATCCACTGAAACCCGTCGGAAATCAAATCAAATCAACTTTTATCGTCATCGTTAGCGCACGAGTGCAGTACAACGAAATGTAGGCTCGCGGCTCCCGAGAGTGGACATTTAGATTAAGACATTTCAACGTTCGACATTCACTTGGCTTGCAATACATTAACGTAAACATAACCGTGATAAAGCGCATCGGCAGATGTGCAGGCTTGAGAGTTTATTTGTGGAGTTCATTAGGACGACAGCCCCGGGAAAGAAGCCGTTCCTAAATCTGGTCGTACGGGTGCGAATACATCCGTAGCGTTTCCCAGACGGCAGGAGGGCGAACAGACCGTGGCTGGGGTGGGCAGCGTAGTGTCCGTGTGTAGATAAAGACACTGAAGACAGGAGTTGGTTCATAGGTATTTACTAAGCAAGTCTGGGGGGGTTTCCAAAGGATATGCACAATACACAGGCTTATATAGCCAAGTGGCAGTTACCGGCATTACGCACACCTGGGGCTCTTAAAGGCACATACACCACAATTCCTCCCCTTCTAGCTAACTAGTCCATTGTGGCGACATGCCACCACTGGACATAATCCGCTCACGGCGGCACAGACAGTCTAAGCAGAAGCCCCAGCCGGGGGCCCTTTCCTCCAGCAACTGGTTTCCCGCAGGGACAGGCTGCCGGGAGCACTTCCTCTCTGGGAAGTATTTAAGTGGATGTGCGGGCTTTTCTAGTTCCTGTTTGCCATGTGGTCAGAATAAAGCAGTTGTATTTTCAATAGCTCTGGTCTCGACTCCCACGTTTGCCGCGGTATCTCAACACTGGTGACCCCGACGCTCAGGACGAATCCTAAGCTAGCATGGCGGATACAAAGGCAGTCACGGTTAAATTACCAGACTTTTGGGAGAACCTCGCCGAAGCCTGGTTCGTTCAAGCTGAGTCCAGATTCCGGCTGAAAGGCATTACAGTCGACGCCACGAAGTACGACTACCTCGTCGCCTCGCTCACCTACGCTACAGTCCCCAAGGTTTGGGCAGCGCTGCAGAATCCACCAACGGATGGCAAGTACGAACATCTGAAGGCTGCGCTACTTAAAAAATTTCAAACGTCCTCTTACCAGCGCCACTGCCAACTCCTGCACCTCCCCGGCCTTGGTGACGCTTCACCATCAGACCTGCTTTCCCACATGCTGTCCCTCTCAGACGACAAAAATCCCGGTGCCCTTTTTCGCATGCTTTTCATTCGGCAGCTCCCCGCCAGCATCCGCCCGCTCATTGTGGAGTCTGACTCCACGGACCTGAATGATATAGCCGAAAAGGCCGACCGGCTGCTCTCTGCACAGGCAGCTGGCGACGTCGCGCCCGACCTCACGGCAACGACCACAAGGTCTTCCCGGGCCGGTAGGCCCGACCGCCCTACCACTCCGGGTCACTGCTACTACCACACCCGTTTTGGCGCTAGGGCTCAACGCTGCACGCCACCGTGTACCTTCAAACCCCCCCGCCGCACCGGCCCCCGCGATGGCCGCGGGGCAGAAGGAGCCCCTACTGTACGTCACTGACGACAGAACCAACCGCCGATTTCTGTGCGACACAGGGGCCCAGCACAGCATCACCCCCGCCTCCGCCCTCGAGATCCAACGCGGCACACGGGATATCACACTGGCTGCAGCCAACGGCTCTGAAATCCGCACATATGGCGCCCGCATGGTCACGCTCGAACTCGCGAGCCGCCGCTACCGCTGGGAGTTCCTCACAGCCAAGGTCCTCTGCCCACTCATCGGCGCCGATTTCCTACGCGCCCACGGCCTCCTTGTCGATATTCCGAGGCACCGCCTCGTCGACATCAACACTATGGCCCCCATCCCCGGCGCCTTTACCCCGGCCCGTTCGGCCGGCCCGATGACCTACTGCCTTGCCAGAGCCACGGACGACTACTCGGCACTCCTAGCTGAGTTTCCCGCCCTCACTAACCCGACCTTTTCGGCCAAAGCCGCCAAGCATGGTGTGGAACACTATATCCCCACCACCGGCCCCCCAGTTTCTGCCCACGCCCGCAGACTCAACCCGGCCAAGCTGGAAATCGCGCGGGCCGAGTTTACCAACATGGAACAACTCGGCATCATCCGCCGCTCCAGCAGCCCTTGGGCCTCACCCCTCCACATCGCCCCCAAGCCCGGCGGAGGCTGGCGCCCTTGCGGGGACTACCGCCGCCTCAACGACGCCACCACCCCCGATCGGTACCCGGTGCCACACATCCAGGACTTCTCGGCCCGACTGGCCGGACGAACCGTCTTTTCCAAAGTCGACCTGGTGCGCGGTTACCACCAAGTCCCCGTACACCCCGCGGACATCCCCAAAACGGCCGTCATCACCCCATTCGGCCTGTTCGAGTTCCTGAGGATGCCCTTCGGCCTCAAGAATGCAGCACAGGCTTTCCAGCGCCTTATGGACTCAGTCCTCCGGGACCTGAACTTCCTATTCATCTATCTAGACGACATTCTCGTGGCCAGCTCCTCCAAACAGGAACACCTCGAACACCTTCGCATCCTGTTCGGGCGCCTAGCCCAACACGGGCTCATCCTCAGCCCGGCAAAGTGCCAATTCGGCCTAACCGAGATCGATTTTCTCGGTCACCACATCACCCCTGCTGTGGCCGTCCCCCTGCCAACAAGGTGCAGGCCGTCCAGCAATTCCCCCGCCCCACAACCATCAAGGGCCTCCAGGAGTTCCTCGGGATGGTGAACTTCTACAACAGGTTCATCCCCAGAGCCGCAGCCCTCATGAAGCCCCTATACGACTCCCTCCGAGGAAAATCCGGCAAGATGGACGTAGCCTGGACCACTGACACGGCAGCCGCCTTCGACGCCACCAAAAACGCGCTCGCCGACGCCACTCTGCTCGAGCACCCGAGGGCCGATGCCCGGGTCGCGCTCACCACCGGCGCCTCCGACCACGCGGTCGGGGCCGTGTTCGAGCAGTGGGTCAATGGCGCGTGGCAGCCACTTGCCTTCTACAGCCACCAACTGCGCCCCCCGGAGGTCAAATACTCCACTTTCGACCGCGAGCTTCTCGCACTCCACCTGTCGGTCCGCCATTGCAGGTTCCTCCTGGAAGGCCGCCCCTTCACCGCGTATGTGGACCACAAGCCACTCACATACGCGATGGCCAAGCACACCGAACCCTGGTCCGCTAGGCAGCAACGCCAGCTCGCGGCCGTCTCCGAGTTTACTACGGACATTCAGCACGTCTCCGGTAGAGACAACTTGGTCGCCGACTGCCTTTCCCATCCCGCCATCTGTGCGAATCACCTCGTGGTCGACTACGCACAACTAGCAGCGGCCCAGCTCACGGACCCAGACCTCCTCTCGGCGGCTACCAGCCTGCCAGGGCTACGCCTAGCCAAGGTCACGCACCGGCCCGAAGCCACGGCAGTCACGTGCGACGTCTCACTCGGCCAACCCAGGCCGGTCATCCCTGAGACCTGGCGCCGCCGCGTCTTCAACGCGCTCCACGGGCTCTCTCACCCGGGTTCCCGCGCATCCGTCAAACTCCTCTGCAAGCGCTTCGTCTGGCGCGGCCTTAGCAGAGATGTTCGGACTTGGGCCACCTCCTGCCTCACCTGCCAACGGGCTAAGGTACAGCTGCACACCAAAGCACCCCTGGGAGACTTCGAGGTACCCAGCCGTCGCTTCGACCACGTACACGTCGACATCGTCGGTCCCCTGCCACCATCGCAAGGCCAAACTTATCTCCTCACGATGGTCGACCGCTACACACGCTGGCCTGAGGCAGTGCCGCTGACCTCCACCACCACAGCCGACATCGCCAGGGCATTCGTTAACACCTGGGTTGCGAGGTTCGGCGTACCGGCCGACATAACCTCCGACAGAGGCGCCCAGTTCACCTCCGAACTCTGGACGGCCACAGCACGCAACCTCGGGGTGACGCTCCACCGCACCACGGCGTACCACCCGCAGGCCAACGGACTTTGTGAATGCTTCCACAGGTCACTCAAGGCCTCACTCCGCGCCGGCCTGCAGGACAGTACCTGGACTGACCGCCTACCGTGGGTGCTACTCGGCCTACGCACCGCGGTCAAGGAAGACCTCCAGTCCTCGGCAGCGGAGTTAGTCTACGGACAACCGCTGCGCGTCCCAGGCGAATTAATTCCGGAGCCTACCAAGCCTTGGTCGGCCGAACAGCAGCGGCTCGACTCTTTCTCTTCCGCTCAGCAGTTCGCCCCACTTCCGGTCAATCGACACGGCGAACTCGCACCTCACGTCCCGCCAAATTTACAGCAGGCGCGCTTCGTCTTCATGCGACACGACGCGCACCGCGGGCCCCTGCGACCCCCATACGACGGTCCGTACGAGGTACTACAAACCGGGGACAAGGTATTCAAGCTGCGACTCGGCGACAGGGTCGAGACAGCTCCATCGACCGGCTCAAACCAGCACACACAGAACCAGGGGAACAGGTCCCCGTGGCCCAGCCTCCAACTAGAGGCCGTCCCCCCGGCAAGCCAGCACAGCCGGCGGCGAACCGCCCGACCCAACCAACCAGACCGGCGACCACTCAGAGCCGCTGCGGCAGAACCATTAGACCACCGTCACGACTCGTCCACTCCTCCTAAGCGGATTCTGGGGGGAGCTCTGTGGCGACACGCCACCACTGGACATAATCCGCTCACAGCGGCACAGACAGTCGAAGCAGAAGCCCCCAGCCGGGGGCCCTTTCCTCCAGCAACTTGTTTCCCGCAGGGACAGGCTGCCGGGAGCACTTCCTGTCTGGGAAGTATTTAAGTGGATGCGCGGCCTTTTCTAGTTCCTGTTTGCCATGTGGATGGAATAAAGCAGTTGTGTTTTCAATAGCTCTGGTCTCGACTCCCACGTTTGCCGCGGTATCTCAACAAAACCACTCTTTGTTTATTGAGAGAGACACAGAAAATACTTTGATTGAAGTGATAACGTACAATTCGATTTGGTTCGAATGTTTGAAATAGGAGATTAAAATTTGTGAGTAAAATGACGTTTGTTTCCTGCTTTTAATTGCGAAGTACCTAAAATAATTCAACACTCCTTGTGACAAGAGCAGGGATTAATATTGTGGAGAATGTTTGAGAGAAAAACACTAGAAGCGAAATTGGTAAATTATAAATCTTTACGTCAACATATCAGTAAACATTTGCAAGTCAGTCTGACTGGTTTTGCTGTCCAGGAAGAAAAACAAGTGTTTATTTCTGTTAAGTCATAGCTTTGCCTGCTTTTTGTTTATAATTCAGTGACACAAATTGTGTGTATATTTGTAAATTGTAAAATAACAGCAATAAATCACATTTCTGTGACATTCTTTCTGTCTTAAACGATTCAATTTGTGGCTCGGAATCTTGAAGCTTCTTTACCTGAAAGGTTTGAATGGTTAAAGTTGATCTCAGCTATCTAAAGCTGTTTGCGACATTCCTGCATTGTGGAACAGTATGATGTCTTTGCAGAGACAGGAATTCGCATTGTTGAATGGAAGTTTTTCTGATCTGTTGCATCCTGTGCAGATCAGAAACAGGTAAAGGTGTTCATAGTAAACAGCCCAAGACAATGCTTAAACAATGTCTGGCCAATGTCAGAGACTTCAAGCACAGGACATGTGGAATATACAAAACCCCATAGCCCTGTATAAATCCCAAACTAATCACACTGCCCCGATCTCTCCCGATAGCCCTGTATGAATCCCAAACTATTACCAATGCCCCGCTCTCTCCCGATAGCCCTGTACCAACCCGGAACTAATCCCACTGCCCCCGTCTCTCCCCAAAGCCCTGTATCAATCCCTAACTAATCACACTGCCCCGCTCTCTCCCCATAGCCCTGTATCAATCCCAAAGTAATCACACTGCCCCGATCTCTCCCAATAGCCCTGTATCAATCCCAAACTATTCCCAATGCCTCGCTCTCCCGATAGCCCTGTTTCAATCTCAAACTAATCCCACTGCCCAGATCTCTCCTGATAGCCCTGTATCAATCATCAAACTAATCCCACTGACCCGCACTCTCCCCGCAGCCGTGTATCCATCCCTAAACTATTCTCACTGCTCCGCTCTCTCCCCATAGCCCTGTATCAATCCCAAACTATTCCCACTGCCCCGCTCTCTCCCAATAGCCCTGTATCAGTCGCAAACTAATCCCACAGCCCCGCTCTCTCCCCATAGCCCTGTATCAATCCCAAACTAATCCCAACGGCCCCGCACTTTCCCCATAGCCCTGAATCAATCCCCAAACTAATCCCACTGCCCCACTCTCTCCCCATAGCCATGTTTCAATCCCCAAACTAATCCCACTGCCCCGCTCTCCCCCCATAGTGCTGCATCAATCCCAAACTAATCACACTGCCCCACTCTCTCCCCATAGCCCTGTATCAATCCCAAACTAATCCCACGGCCCCGCTCTCTCTCCATAGCCCTGTATCAATCCCAAACTAATCCCACGGCCCCGGACTTTCCCCACAGCCTTGTATCAATCCCCAAACTAATCCCACTGCCCCGCTCTCTCCCCAAAGCCATGTTTCAATCCCCAAACTAATCCCACTGCCCCGCTCTCTCCCCATAGCCCTGTATCAATCCCAAACTAATCCCACTGCCCCGCTCTCTTCCCATAGTCCTGCATCAATCCCAAACTAATCACACTGCCCCACTCTCTCCCCATAGCCCTGTATCAATCCCCAAAACTAATCCCACTGCCCCGCTCTCTCCCCATAGCCCTTTATCAATCCCAAACTAATCCAACTGCCCCGCTCTCTCCCCTTAGCCCTGTATCAATCCCAAACTAATCCCACTGCCCCGCTCTCTCCCCATAGCCCTGTATCAATCCCAAACTAATCACACTGCCCCGATCTCTCCCGATAGCCCTGTATCAATCCCAAACTATTCCCAATGCTTCGCTCGCTCCCGATAACCCTGTATCAATCCCAAACTAATCAGACTTCCCTGCTCTCACCCCATAGCCCTGTATCAATCCCCAAACTAATCCCACTGCCCCGCTCTCTCCCCATAGCCTAGTATCAATCCCCAAACTAATCCCATTGCCCCGCTCTCCACCCATAGCCCTGTATCAATCCCCAAACTAATCCCACTGCCCCGCTCACTCCCCATAGCTCTGTATCAATTCCAAACTAATCCCACTGCCCCGCTCACTCCCGAGAGCCCTGTATCAATCCCAAACTAATCCCACTGCCTCAATCTTTCCCGATAGCCCTGTATCAATCCCCAAACGAATCCCACTGCCCCGCTCACTCCCGATAGCCCTGTATCAATCCCAAACTAATCCCACCGCCCCGCTCTCCCCCATAGCCCTGCATCAATCCAAAACTAATCCCACTGCCCCGCTCTCTCCCCATAGTCCTGCATCAATCCCAAACTAATCCCACTGCCCCGCTCTCTCCCCATAGCCCTGTATCAATCCCAAACTAATCACACTGCCCCGCTCTCTCCCCATAGCCCTGTATCAATGCCAAAGTAATCACACTGCCCGTATCTCTCCCGATAGCCCTGTATCAATCCCAAACTATTCCCAATGCCTCACTCTCTCCCGATAGCCCTGTATCAATCCCAAACTAATCACACTGCCCCGCTCACTCCCCATAGCTCTGTATCAATCCCAAACTAATCCCACTGCCCCGCTCACTCCCGAGAGCCCTGTATCAATCCCAAACTAATCCCACCGTCCTGCTGTCTCCCGATAGCCCTGTATCAATGCCAAACGAATCACACTGCCCTGCTGTCTCCCCATGGCCCTGTATCAATCCCCAAACTAATCCCACTGCCCCGCTCTCTCCCCGGGGCCCTGTATCAATCCCAAACTAATCCCACCGCCCCGCTCTCTGCACATAGCCCTGTATCAATCCCAAACTAATCCCACTGCCCCGCTCTCACCCCAAAGCCCTGTATCAATCCCAAACTAATCCCACTGCCCCGCTCTCTCCCCATAGTCCTGCATCATTCCCAAACTAATCACACTGCCCGATCTCTCCCGATAGCCCTGTAACAATCCCCAAACTAATCCCACTGCCCTGCTCTCTCCCCATAGCCCTGTATCAATCCCAAACTAATCCCACTGCCCGGCACTCTCCCCATAGCCCTGTATCAATCCCAAGCTAATCCCACTGCCTTGCTCTCTTCCCATAGTACTGCATCAATCCCAAATTGATCCCACTGCCTCGCTCCCCCCTGCATCAATCCCAAACTAATTCCACTGCACCCGTGTCTCTCCATAGACCTGAATCAATCCCAAACTAATCACACTTCCCCGCTCTCTCCCCATAGCCCTGTATCAATCCCCAAACTAATTCCACTGCCCCGCTCTCACCCCAAAGCCCTGTATCAGCAGGAACCCTGGCTGATTTCACCTCTCTCTCTAACCCAGGGGTCACTGGACAGTGATCAGGAGCACGAGCCCTGGCTGATTTCCCCTCTCTCTCTAACCCAGGGGTCACTGGACTGTGATCAGGAGCAGGAACCCTGGCTGATTTCCCCTCTCTCTAACTCAGGTATCACTGGACAGTGATCAGGAGCAGGAACCCTCGCTGATTTCCCCTCTCTCTAATCCAGGGGTCACTGGACAGTAATCAGGAGCAGGAACCCTGGCTGATTTCCCATCTGTCTCTAACCCATGGGTCACTGGACAGTGATCAGGAGCAGGAATCCTGGCTGATTTCCCCTCTCTCTAACACAGAGGTCACTGGATAGTGATCATGAGCGGGATAAGCATGGGATTGATACAGGGCTATGGGGAGAAAGTGGGGCAGTGGGATTACTTTGGGGATTGATACAGGGCTATTTGGAGAAAGCGGGGCAGTGGGATTAGTTTGGATATAACAGAGGGCTATGGGGAGAATGCAGGGCAGTGGGATTAGTTTGGAGATTGATACAGGGCTATGGGGAGAGAGCGCGGCAGTGGGATTAGGTTGGGGACTGATACAGGGCTATGGGGAGAGAGCGAGGCAGTGGGATTAGGTTGGCGATTGATAAAGGGCTAACAGGAGAGAGCAGGGCAGTGGGATTAGTTTGGGACTGAGACAGAGGGTTGTCAAGTAGCTGTTCCCAGTCCACTTTGGACAGATCCTGCCTTATCATATTAAAATCGGCCTGTTGTTTGCTAAATTTCCCCACTGAATTCATTGTTAATCTGCTTTATCAAAACGTGCCTGGATCTCCTGGTATATTTCAATACTGAACCTCGGTAGATTAAATAAAAGTGTTACCGTGATTTGATTTAACTGCAGAGGAGGGATTCACATGCGGTTGAATGTTGGTCTGCAGATATCTGGGTACACCTTAGAAAAATGAAGCTAATAAAAGACAATTAAAGTCTGTTCTGGGTATTCTTACTGAGATTTGAATGAATTTTAGGCCGTGAGACTCACTGTCTTATACACAGGAGTGAAGGATTACATCAAACAAAGATAATGGCCCTGAAATCATGGTCTCCGTACCAACGACTTAGGCCTTGGTAGAGGCCCCGCAAGTTCCGTGTTTAGGTCTGCGCTGTGTATGCGCTGAATCCCCGGACTTGCAATCTTTCAAGGTTTGCTACAGAATCGATAGAGTAAAGCTCTCTTTAAACTAGCCCACCAAAAACTCCCAGGGCAGGAACAACACGGGTTAGATACAGAGTGAAGCTCCCTCTAAACTGTCCCATCAAAAACTCCCAGGGCAGGAACAACACGGGTTAGATACAGAGTGAAGCTCCCTCTACACTGTCCCATCAAACACTCCCAAGGCAGGTACTGCACGGGTTAGATACAGAGTAAAGCTCCCTCTATGCTGTCCCATCAAACACTCCCAAGGCCGGTACAGCACGGGTTAGATATAGAGTAATGCTCCCTCTACACTGTCCCATCAAACACTCCCAAGGCAGGTACCGCACGGGTTAGATACAGACAAAAAGCTCCCTCTACACTGTCCCATCAAACATTCCCAAGGCAGGTGCTGCACGGGTTAGCTATATATAGTAATGCTCCCTCTACACTGTCCCATCAAACACTCCCAGGGCTATGGGGAGAGAACGTGGCAGTGGGGTTAGTTTGGGAATGATGCAGGGCTATGGGCAGAGAGTGGGGCAGAGGGATTAGTTTGGAATTGATGCAGGGCTATTGGGAAAAGTTTGGGATTGATGCAGGGCTATGGGGAGAGAGTGGGGCAGTGGGATTAGTTTGGGATTGATTCAGGGCTATGGGGGGAGAGCAGGGCAGTGGGATTAGTTTGGGATCAAGACAGAGCTATGGGGGGAGAGCGGGGCAGTGGGATTAGTTTGGGATTGATGAAGGGCTTTGGGGAGAGAGCGGGGCAGTAAGATTAATTTGGGATTGATACAGGGCTATCGGGAGAGATTGGGGCAGTGTGATTAGTTTGGGATTGATACAGGGCTATGGGGAGAGAGCGGGGCAGTGGGACTAGTTTGCGATTGATACGGTGCTACCGGGAGAAAGCGGGCCTTTGGGATTAGTTTGGGATTGATACAGGGCTATGGGGAGAGAGCGGGGCAATGTGATTAGTTTGGGATATATACAGGGCTATCGGGAGAGATAGGGGCAGTGGGATTTGTTTGAGATTCATACAGGGCTATCGGGAGTGAGAGGCATTTGGAATAGTTTGGGATTGATACAGGGCTATGGGGAGAGAGCGGGGCAGTGTGATTAGTTCGGGATTGATACAGGGCTATGGGGAGAGACGGGGGCAATGGGATTAGTTTGGGATTGATACAGGGCTATGGGGAGAGACGGGGGCAATGGGATTAGTTTGGGATTGATACAGGGCTATGGGGAGAGAGAGGGGCAGTGTGATTAGTTCGGGATTAATACAGGGCTATGGCGAGAGACGGGGGCAATGCGATTAGTTTGGGTTTGATGCAGTGCTATCGGGAGAAAGTGGGTCTTTGGGATTAGATTGGGATTGATACAGGGCTATCGGGAGACATCGGGATAGCCCTGTATCAATCCCAAACTAATCCCACTGCCCCGCTCTCACCCCATAGCCCTGTATCAATCCCAAGCTAATCCCACTGCCCTGCTCTCTCCCCATAGCCCTGTATCAATCCCAAACTAATCACACTGCCCCGATCTCTCCCGATAGTCCTGCATCAATCCCAAACTAATCCCACTGCCCCGTGCTCTCGCCATAGCCGTGTATCAATCCCAAACTAATCACACTGCCCCGCTCTCACCCCATAGCCCTGTATCAATCCCCAAAGTAATCCCACTGCCCAGCTCTCTCCCGATAGCCCTGTATCAATCCCAAACTAATCACACTGCCTCGCTCTCCCCCCATAGACCTGAATCAATCCCAAACTTATCCCAGTGCCCCGCTCTCTCCCCGTAGACCTGCATCAGTCCCAAACTAATCCCACTGCCCCGCTCTCACCCCATAGCCGTGTATCAATCCCAAACTAATCACACTGCCCCGCTCTCTCCCCACAGCCGTGTAACAATCCTAAATTAATCACACTGCCCCGCTCTCAGCCCATAGCCCTGCATCAATCCCCAAAGTAATCCCACTGCCCAGCTCTCTTCCCATAGCCCTGTATCAATCCCAAACTAATCCCACTGCCTCGCTCTCCCCCCATAGCCCTGTATCATTCCCAAAGTAATCCCACTGCCCCGCTCTCACCCCACAGCCCTGTATCAATCCCAAACTAATCCCACTGCCCTGCTCTCACCCCATAGCCCTGTATCAATCCCAAACTAATCACACTGCCTCGCTCTCCCCCCATAGCCCTGTATCTATCCCCAAACTAATCCCAATGCCCCGCTCTCTTCCCTTAGCCCTGTATCAATCCCAAACTATTCCCAATGCCTCGCTCTCTCCCGATAGCCCTGTATCAATCCCAAACTAATCCCACTGCCCCGCTCTCTCCCCATAGCTCTGTATCAATCCCAAACTAATCCCACTGCCCCGCTCTCCCCCTAAAGCCCTGCATCAATCCCAAACTAATCCCCACTGCTCCGCTCTCTCCCCATAGCCCTGTATCAATCCCAATCGAATCCCACTGCCCCGCTCTCTCCCCATAGTCCTGAATCAATCCCAAACTAATCCCACTGCCCGGTTCTCTCCCTATAGCCCTGTATCATTCCAAAACTAATCACACTGCCCCGCTGTCAACCCAAAGCCCAGTATCAATGCTGAACTAATCCCACTGCTCCGCTCTCACCCCAAAGCCCTGTATCAATCGCAAGCTAATGACATTGCCCCGCTCTCAACTCATAACCCTTCATCAATCCCAAACTAATCCCACTGCCCCGCTCTCTCCCCATAAACCTGTATCAATCCCAAACTAATCCCACTGCCCCGCTCACTCCCGATAGCCCTGTATCAATCCCAAACTAATCCCACTGCCCCGAAATCTCCCCATAGCTCTGTATCAATCCCAAACTAATTCCACTGCCCCGCTCTCTCCCCATAACCCTGTATCAATCCCAAACAAATCACACTGCCCCGCTCTCACCCCATAGCCCTGTATCAATCCCAAACTAATTCCACTGCCCCGCTCTCTCCCCATAGCCCTGAATCAATCCCAAACTAATCCCACTGTCCCGCTCTCTCCAGATAGCCCTTTATCAATCCCAAACTAATCCCAATGACCGCTCTCTCCCCATCGCCCTGTACCAGTCGCAAACTAATCACAATGCTCCGATCTCTCCTGATAGCCCTGTATCAATCCCAAACTAATCCCACAGCCCCGCGCTCTCCCCATAGTCCTGTATCAATCCAAACTAATCCCACTGCCCCGCTCTCTTCCCATAGTCCTGCATCAATCCTGAATTAATCACGCTGCCCCGCTCTCACCCCATAGCCCTGCATCATTCCCAAACTAATCCCACTGACGCGCTCTCACCCCATAGCCCTGCATCAATCTCAAACTAATCCCACTGCCCCGCTCGCTCCCCATAATCCTGTATCAATCCCAAACTAATCACCCTGCCCCGCTCTCACCCCATAGACCTGTATAATCCCCAAACTAATCCCACTGCCCCGCTCTCTGCCCATAGCTCTGTATCAATCCCAAACTTGTCCCACTGACCCGCTCTCTCCCCATAGACCTGTATCAATCGCAAACTAATCCCAATGCCCCGTACTCTCCCCATAGCCCTGTATGAAACCCAAATTAATCACACGACCCCAATCTCTCCCGATAGCCCTGTATCAATACCAAACTAATCCCACTGTCCCGCTCTCTCCCGATAGCCCTGTATCAACCCCAAACTCATCCCAAAGACCCGCTTTCTCCCGATAGCCCTGTATCAATCCCAAAGACCCGCTTTCTCCCGATAGCCCTTTATCAATTGCAAACTAATCCCACTGTCCCACTCTCTCCCCATAGCCCTGTATTAATCCCAAACTAATCACACTGCTCCGATGTCTCCCGATTGCCCTGTATCAATCCCAAACTATTCCCAATGCCTTGCTCTCTCCCAATAGCCCTGTATCATTCACAAACTAATCCCACTGCCACGTTCTCTCCCCATAGCCCTGGGAGTGTTTGATGGGACAGTGTAGAGGGAGCATTACACTATATCTAACCCGTGCGGTACCTGCCTTGGGTGTGTTTGATGGGACAGTGTAGAGGGAGCTTTACTCTGTATCTAACACATGCTGTACCTGCCCTGGGAGTGTTTGCTGGGACAGTGTCGAGGGAGCTTTACTCTGTATCTAACCCCGTGCTGTACCTGCCCTGGGATTATTTGATGGGACAGTGTAGAGGGAGCTTTACTCTGTATCTAACCCGTGCGGTACCTGCCTTGGGAGTGTTTGATGGGACAGTGTAGAGGGAGCTTCAAGCTGTATCTAACCCGTGTGGTTCCTGCCCTGGGAGTGTTCGATGGGACAGTGCAGATGGAGCTTTACTCTGTATCTAACCCATGCTGTACCTGCCCAGGGAGTGTTTGATGGGACAGTGTAGAGGGAGCTTTACTCTGTATCTATGGGGAGAGCGCGGGGCAGTGTGATTAGATTGGGATTGATACAGGGCTATGGGGAGAGAGCAGGGAATGGGGATTAGTTTGGGATTGATACAGGGATATGGGGAGTGAGTGGGACAGTGTGATTAACAACAGAAAATGCTGGAAAAACTCAGCAGTTCAGGCAACATCCGTGGACAGAAATTTGAGTTGACGTTTTGGGTCGAACCTTTCTTCAAAACTGGAACGAAAAGATGGATCGGAGGCAGGGCTGCGATTGGACAATAGAATAAAAGAAACAAAAGAAGTAAAAAAGAGACAATGAAAGGTGTTAGAAGCTAGACGAGATGGTAATAGGCTGAGATTGGGTGTAAAGGGCAAGGGTTAGCTGCCAGGTGTGAGAGCGAAACAAAAGGAAAGGGGGGGTGGGGGCGGGGGAAAGGAGTGGAAAAATTACAGGAAAACATGAAATAGGGGCCGAGGTTATGATCTGAAATTGTTGAACTCGATATCGAGTCCGGAAGGCTGCAGAGTGCCTAATCGGAAGATGAGGTGCTGTTCCTCGAGTTTACGTGTGTGATTAGTGTGGGGATTGATACAGGGATTTGGGGTGAGAGCGGGGCAGTGGGATTAGTGTGGGGATTGATACAGGGATTTGGGGTGAGAGCGGGGCAGTGGGATTAGTTTGGGGATTGATACAGGGCTTTGGGGTGAGAGCGGGGCAGTGGGATTAGTTTGGGATTGATGCAGGACTATGGGGAGAGAGCGGGGCAGTGGGATTAGTTTGGGATTGATGCAGGACTATGGCGAGAGAGCGGGGCAGTGTGATTAGTTTGGCATTGATGCAGGGCTATGGGGGAGAGCGGGGCAGTGGGATTAGTTTGGCATTGATGCAGGGCTATGGGGGGAGAGCGGGGCAGTGGGATTAGTTTGGGATTGATACAGGGCTATCGGGAGAGAGCTGGGCAGTGGGATTACTTTGGGGATTGATACAGGGTTATCAGGAGACAGTGGGGCAGTGTGATTAGCTTAGGATTGATACAGGAATATGGGGAGAGAGCGGGGCAGAGAGAGAGAGAGAGAGAGAGGACAGAGAGAGAGAGGGACAGAGAGAGAGAGGGACAGAGAGAAAGAGAGAGGGACAGAGAGAGAGAGAGAGCGGGACAGAGAGAGAGCGGGACAGAGAGAGAGAGGGACAGAGAGAGAGAGGGACAGAGAGAGAGAGG
>NW_028225184.1:18164335-18284335 GCF_052327205.1 Somniosus microcephalus
CAGTGACCCCTGGGTTCGAGAGAGAGATGAAATCAGCCAGGGTTCCTGCTCCTGATCACAGTCCAGTGACCCCTGGGCTAGAGAGAGTGGTGAAATCAGCCAGGGTTCCTGCTTCTGATTACAGTCCAGTCAACCCTGGGTTAGAGAGAGAGGGGAAATCAGCCAGGGTTCCTGCTCCTGATCACAGTCCAGTGACCCCTGGGTTAGAGAGAGAGGAAATCAGCCAGGGTTCCTGCTCCTGATCACTGCCCAGTGACCTCTGGGTTAGAGAGAGAGGGGAAATCAGCTAGGGTTCCTGCTCCTGATCACTGTCCAGTGACCCCTGAGTTAGAGAGAGGAGTAAATCAGCCAGGGTTCCTGTTCCTGATCACTATCCAGTGACCCCTGGGTTAGAGAGAGGGGAAATCAGCCATAGTTCCTGCTCCTGATCACTGCCCAGTGACCCCTGGGTTAGAGAGAGAGGGGAAATCAGCCAGGGTTCCTGCTCCTGATCACAGTCTAGTGACCCCTGGGTTAGAGAGAGAGGGGAAATCAGCCAGGGTTCCTGCTCCTGATCACAGTCTAGTGACCCCTGAGTTAGAGAGACAGGTGAAATCAGCCAGGGTTCCTGCTCCTGATCACAGTCCAGTGACCCCTGGGTTAGAGAGAGGGGAAATCAGCCCGGGTTCCAGCTCCTGATCATTGTCCAGTGACCCCTGGGTTAGAGAGAGAGGGGAAATCAGCCAGGGTTCCTGCTCCTGATCACAGTCTAGTGACCCCTGGGTTAGAGAGAGAGGGGAAATCAGCCAGGGTTCCTGCTCCTGATCACAGTCTAGTGACCCCTGAGTTAGAGAGACAGGTGAAATCAGCCAGGGTTCCTGCTCCTGATCACAGTCCAGTGACCCCTGGGTTAGAGAGAGGGGAAATCAGCCCGGGTTCCAGCTCCTGATCATTGTCCAGTGACCCCTGGGTAAGAGAGAGAGGGGAACTCAGCCAGGGTTCCTGCTCCTGATCATTGTCCAGTGACCCCTGGGTTAGAGAGAGAGGGAAATCAGCCAGGGTTCCTGCTCCTGATCACTGTCCAGTGACCCCTGGGTTAGAGAGAGGGGAAATCAGCCCGGGTTCCAGCTCCTGATAATTGTCCAGTGACCCCTGGGTTAGAGAGAGGGGAAATCAGCCAGGGTTCGTGCTCCTGATCTCTGTCCAGTGACCCCTGAGTTAGAGAGAGAGGGGAAATCAGCCAGGGTTCCTGCTCCTGATCTCTGTCCAGTGACCCCTGAGTTAGCGAGAGGGGAAATCAGCCAGGGTTCCTGCTCCTGATCACTGCCCAGTGACCCCTGGGTTAGAGAGAGGGGAAAATCAGCCAGAGTTCCTGCTCCTGATCATTGTCCAGTGACCCCTGGGTTAGAGAGAGAGGGGAAAATCAGCCAGGGTTCCTGCTCCTGATCATTGTCCAGTGACCCCCTGGGTTAGAGAGAGAGGGAACTCAGCCAGGGTTATTTAAATCATGTTGCGAGAAAGGGAAATAGTTTGTCCCTCCGTTTGTACCTCAGAATCTTAGAGACGGAGGGAACGGCAACAGAAAAAGAGGAAACAACATCTCCAAAAACTGATCCCAACTCATCGCCAAGGCTGGGGATAGATAACCTCGCCGCCTTCTTCGGAAGTTTAACCACTTTATTCACTTTCTGATTGGAGCTCCGTTTGGAATTAGACTTTATTTTGTCGGATGTTTAACGACAGCATTGAAGGGGGAAGGAGAAACTTGGAGCAACTTCTTCTGTCAAAGCTGCAGTGAGACTTGAAAGAATTTAAAGATTTTTAATGAACTTTTCACCAAAAATGAGTGTAAAAAACACTTTTTCCCCCTAAGATTCGAACATGATTTTGGAAGAGACTGAAGCAAAAGCCAATTTTCCCCTCACCTAAACAAGTTTCAACCAGGTCTTGATGTCCAAATGCTTTTAAAGAGCTCTGAAATGGTTAAAATGTTTTCAAATTGAAATATCTCAAGATTTGATTTTGAGTGATTGACTGAAGTGAGTAGCTTTACACAAACATGCAACCATGGTGTTGAGGAGGGGGAAGGTAGGGGAGGATTTGTAGGAGTTACATATTACTTTTGAATGACTTTTTAAAAATATACCATTAAGACATTTAGGAAGAGAACCAAGAAAGGGGAAAAACACAAACCATTTTATAATGTCTGTCGTTCGATAGTCCTAACAAGTCGCAGGAATAACGTAAATATAGATTTCCTCTTAAACATTTAGTGGAGTGTTAATTGAAGCAAGTGTTATGTAATGATGTATAAAAATTGCAGGAAGCTACTTTAGTAGAAACCACTCTTTGTTTATTGAGAGAGACACAGAAAATACTTTGATTAAAGTGATAACGTACAATTCGATTTGGTTTGAATGTTTGAAATAGGAGATTAAAATTTGTGAGTATAATGACGTTTGTTTCCTGCTTTTAATTGCGAAGTACCTAAAATAATTCAACACTCCTTGTGACAAGAGCAGGGATTAATATTGTGGAGAATGTTTGAGAGAAAAACAATAGAAGCAAAATTGGTAAATTATAAATCTTTACGTCAACATATCAGTAAACATTTGCACGTCAGTCTGACTGGTTTTGCTGTCCAGGAAGAAAAACAAGTGTTTATTTCTGTTAAGTCATAGCTTTGCCTGCTTTTTGTTTATAATTCAGTGACACAAATTGTGTGTATATTTGTAAATTGTAAAATAACAGCAATAAATCAAATTTCTGTGACATTCTTTCTGTCTTAAACGATTCAATTTGTGGCTCGGAATCTAGAAGCTACTTTACCTGAAAGGTTTGAATGGTTAAAGTTGATCTCAGCTATCAAAAGCTGTTTGCGACATTCCTGCATTGTGGAACAGTATGATGTCTTTGCAGAGACAGGAATTCGCATTGTTGAATGGAGGTTTTTCTGATCTGTTGCATCCTGTGTAGATCAGAAACAGTTAAAGGTGTTCATAGTAAACAGCCCAAGACAATGCTTAAACAATGTCTGGCCAATGTCAGAGACTTCAAGCACAGGACATGTGGAATATACAAAACCCCATAGCCCTGTATCAATCCCAAACTATTCCCAATGCCTCGCTCTCTCCCGATAGCCCTGTATCAATCTGAAACTAATCCCACTGCCCCGATCTCTCCCGATAGCCCTGTATCAATCCCAATCTAATGACATTGCCTCGCTCTCTCCCGATAACCCTGTATCAATCACCAAAACAATCCCACTGCCCAGCTCTCTCCCCATAGTCCTGCATCAATCCCAAACTAATCCCACTGCCCCCGTCTCTCCCCGAAGCCCTGTATCAATCCCTAACTAATCACACTGCCCCGCTCCCTCCCCATAGCCCTGCATCAATCGCAAACTAATATCACTGCCCCGCTCTTTCCCCATAGCCCTGTATCAATCCCCAAACTAATCCCACTGCCCCGCTTTCTCCCCACAGCCCTGTATCAATCCCAAACTAAACACACTGCCCTGATCTCTCCCAATAGCCCTGTATCAATCCCAAACTATTCCCAATGCCTCGCTCTCCCGATAGCCCTGTTTCAATCTCAAACTAATCCCACTGCCCTGCACTTTCCCCATAGCCCTGTATCAATCCCCAAACTAATCCCACTGCCCCGCTCTCTCCCCATAGCCATGTTTCAATCCCCAAACTAATTCCACTGCCCCGCTCTCTACCCATAGGCCTGTATCAATCCCCAAACTAATCCCGCTGCCCCGCTCTCCCCCCAAAGCCCTACATCAATCCTAAACTAATCCCACTGCCCTGCTCTCTTCCCATAGTCCTGCATCAATCCCAAACTAATCAAACTGCCCCACTCTCTCCCCATAGCCCTGTATCAATCCCCAAAACTAATCCCACTGCCCTGCTCTCTCCCCATAGCCCTTTATCAATCCCAAACTAATCCAACTGCCCCGCTCTCTCCCCATAGCCCTGTAGCAATCCCAAACTAATCCCACTGCCCCGCTCTCTCCCCATAGCCCTGTATCAATCCCAAACTAATCACACTGCCCCGATCTCTCCCGATAGCCCTGTATCAATCCCAAACTATTCCCAATTCTTCGCTCGCTCCCGATAACCCTGTATCAATCCCAAACTAATCAGACTGCCCTGCTCTCAACCCATAGCCCTGTTTCAATCCCCAAACTAATCCCACTGCCCCGCTCTCTCCCCATAGCCTAGTATCAATCCCCAAACTAATCCCATTTACCCGCTCTCCCCCCATAGCCCTGTATCAATCCCCAAACTAATCCCACTGCCCCGCTCACTCCCCATAGCTCTGTATAAATCCCAAACTAATCCCACTGCCCTGCTCTCTCCCCATAGCCCTGTATCAATCCCCAAACTAATCCCACTGCCCCGCTCACTCCCGAGAGCCCTGTATCAATCCCAAACTAATCCCACTGCCTCGATCTTTCCCGATAGCCCTGTATCAATCCCCAAACTAATCCCACTGCCCCGCTCAATCCTGATAGCCCTGTATCAATCCCAAACTAATCCCACTGCCCCGCTCTCCCCCATTGCCCTGCATCAATCCAAAACTAATCCCAATGCCCCGCTCTCTCCCCATAGTCCTGCATCAATCCCAAACTAATCCCACTGCCCCGCTCTCTCCCCAAAGCCCTGTATCAATCCCAAACTAATCACACTGCCCCGCTCTCTCCCCATAGCCCTGTATCAATGCCAAAGTAATCACACTGCCCGTATCTCTCCCGATAGCCCTGTATCAATCCCAAACTATTCCCAATGCCACGCTCTCTCCCGATAGCACTGTATCAATCCCAAACTAATCACACTGCCCCGCTCACTCCCCATAGCTCTGTATCAATTCCATACTAAACCCACTGCCCCACTCATTCCCGAGAGCCATGTATCAATCCCAAAATAATCCCACCGTCCTGCTCTCTCCCGATAGCCCTGTATCAATGCCAACCGAATCACACTGCCCCGCTCTCAACCCACAGTCCTGTATCAATCCCCAAACTAATCCCACTGCCCCTCTCTCAACCCATAGCCCTGTATCAATCCCCAAACTAATCGCACTGCCCCGATCTCTCCCGCTAGCCCTGAATCAATCCCAACCTAATCCCACTGCCCAGCTCTCTACCCATAGTCCTGCATCAATCCCAAACTAATCACACTGCCCCGCTCTCTCCCCATGGCCCTGTATCAATCCCAAACTAATCCCACTGCCCCGCTCTCTCCACATAGTCCTGTATCAATCCCAAACTAATCCCACTGCCCCGCTCTCACCCCAAAGCCCTGTATCAATCCCAAACTAATCCCACTGCCCCGCTCTCTCCCCATAGTCCTGCATCATTCCCAAACTAATCACACTGCCCCGATCTCTCCCGATAGCCCTGTAACAATCCCCAAAATAATCCCAGTGCCCTGCTCTCTCCCCATAGCCCTGTATCAATCCCAAACTAATCCCACTGCCCGGCACTCATCCCATAGCCCTGTATCAATCCCAAGCTAATCCCACTGCCCTGCTCTCTTCCCATAGTACTGCATTAATCCCAAATTAATCCCACTGCCTCGCTACCCCCTGCATCAATCCCAAACTAATCCCACTGCCCCCGTGTCTCCCCATAGCCCTGAATCAATCCCAAACTAATCACACTTCCCCGCTCTCTCCCCATAGCCCTGTATCAATCCCCAAACTAATCCCACTGCCCCGCTCTCACCCAAAAGCCCTGTATCAGCAGGAATCCTGGCTGATTTCACCTCTCTCTCTAACCCAGGGGTCACTGGACAGTGATCAGGAGCACGAACCCTGGCTGATTTCCCCTCTCTCTCTAACCCAGGGGTCACTGGACTGTGATCAGGAGCAGGAACCCTGGCTGATTTCCCCTCCCTCTAACTCAGGGATCACTGGACAGTGATCAGGAGCAGGAACCCTGGCTGATTTCCCCTCTCTCTAACCCAAGGGTCACTGGACAGTGATCAGGATCAGGAACCCTGGCTGAATTCCCCGCTCTCTAAACCAGTGATCACTGGTCAGTGATCAGGAGCAGGAACCCTGGCTGATTTTCACTCTCTCTAACCCAGGGGTCACTGGACAGTAATCAGGAGCAGGAACCCTGGCTGATTTCCCATCTGTCTCTAACCCATGGGTCACTGGACAGTGTTCAGGAGCAGGAATCCTGGCTGATTTCCCCTCTCTCTAACACAGAGATCACTGGATAGTGATCAGGAGCGGGATAAGCATGGGATTGATCCGGGGCTATGGGGAGAAAGCGGGGCAGTGGGATTAATTTGGGGATTGATACAGGGCTATGGGGAGAAAGCGGGGCAGTGGGATTAGTTTGGATATAACAGTGGGCTATGGGGACAAAGCGGGCAGTGGGATTTGTTTGGATAAAACACAGGCTATGGGGAGAAAGCGGGCAGTGGGCTTACATTGGGGATTGATACAGGGCTATGGGGAGAGAGCAGGGCAGTGGAAATAGTTTGTGATTGATACAGGGCTATGGGGAGAATGCAGGGCAGTGAGATTAGTTTGGAGATTGATACAGGGCTATGGGGAGGGAGCGCGGCAGTGGGATTAGGTTGGGGTCTGATACAGGGCTATGGGGAGAGAGCGAGGCAGTGTGATTTGGTTGGCGATTGATAAAGGGCTAACAGGAGAGAGCAGGGCAGTGGGATTAGTTTGGGACTGAGACAGAGGGTTGTCAAATAGCTGTTCCCAGTCCACTTTGGACAGATCCTGCCTTATCATATTAAAATCGGCCTGTTGTTTGCTAAATTTCCCCACTGAATTCATTGTTAATCTGCTTTATCAAAACGTGCCTGGATCTCCTGGTATATTTCAATACTGAACCTCGGTAGATTAAATAAAAGTGTTACCGTGATTTGATTTAAATGCAGAGGAGGGATTCACATGCGGTTGAATGTTGGTCTGCAGATATCTGGGTACACATTAGGAAAATGAAGCAAATAAAAGACAATTAAAGTCTGTTCTGGGTATTCTTACTGAGATTTGAATGAATTTTAGGCCGTGAGACTCACTGTCTTATACACAGGAGTGAAGGATTACATCAAACGAAGATAATGGCCCTGAAATCATGGTCTCCGTACCAACGACTTAGGCCTTGGTAGAGGCCCCGCAAGTTCCGTGTTTCCGTCTGCGCTGTGTATGCGCTGAATCCCCGGACTTGCAATCTATCAAGGTTTGCTACAGAATCGATAGAGTAAAGCTCTCTTTAAACCAGCCCATCAAAAACTCCCAGGGCAGGAACAACACGGGTTAGATACAGAGTGAAGCTCCCTCTACACTGTCCCATCAAACACTCCCAAGGCAGGTACCGCACGGGTTAGATACAGACAAAAAGCTCACTCGACACTGTCCCATCAAACATTCCCAAGGCAGGTGCTGCACGGGTTCGATATAGAGTAATGCTCCCTCTACACTGTCCCATCAAACACTCCCAGGGCTATGGGGAGAGAACGTGGCAGTGGGGTTAGTTTGGGAATGATGCAGGGCTATGGGCAGAGAGTGGGGCAGAGGGATTCGTTTGGAATTGATGCAGGGCTATTGGGAAAAGTCTGGGATTGATGCAGGGCTATGGGGAGAGAGTGGGGCAGTGGGATTAGTTGGGGATTGATTCAGGGCTATGGGGGGAGAGCAGGGCAGTGGGATTAGTTTGGGATCAAGACAGAGCTATGGGGGGAGAGCGGGGCAGTGGGATTAGTTTGGGATTGATGAAGGGCTTTGGGGAGAGAGCGGGGCAGTAAGATTAATTTGGGATTGATACAGGGCTATCGGGAGAGATCGGGGCAGTGTGATTAGTTTGGGATTGATACAGGGCTATGGGGAGAGAGCGGGGCAGTGGGACTAGTTTGGGATTGATGAAGGGCTTTGGGGAGAGAGCGGGGCAGTAAGATTAATTTGGGATTGATACAGGGCTATCGGGAGAGATCGGGGCAGTGTGATTAGTTTGGGATTGATACAGGGCTATGGGGAGAGAGCGGGGCAGTGGGACTAGTTTGCGATTGATACAGTGCTACCGGGAGAAAGCGGGCCTTTGGGATTAGTTTGTCATAGATATAGGGGTATTGGGAGAGAGCGGGGCAGTGGGATTCGTTTGGGGATTGATAGAGCGCTATGGGGAGAGAGTGGGGAAGTGGGATTAGTTTGGTGATTGATACAGCGCTCTGGGGAGAGCACGGGGCAGTGGGATTGATACAGGGCTATCAGGAGAGATCGGGGCAGTTGGATTAGTTTGAGATTGATACAGGGCTATCGGGAGCGAGTGAGGCATTGGGAATATTTTGGGATTGATACAGGGCTATGGGGAGAGAGCCGGGCAGTGGGATTAGTTTGGGATTGATGCAGGACTGTGGGGAGGGAGCAGGGCAGTGGGATTAGTTTGGGATTAAGACAGACCTATGGGGAGAGAGTGGGGCAGTAAGATTAGTTTGGGATTGATACAGGGCTATCGGGAGAGATGGGGCAGTGGGATTAGTTTGAGATTGATACAGGGCTATCGGGAGTGAGAGAGGCATTGGGAATAGTTTGGGATTGATATTGGGCTACGGGGAGAGAGCGGGGCAGTGTGATTAGTTCGGGATTGATACAGGGCTATGGGGAGAGACGGGGGCAGTGGGATTAATTTGTGATTGATGCAGTGCTATCGGGAGAAAGTGGGTCTTTGGGATTAGTTTGGGATTGATACAGGGCTATCGGGAGAGAGCGGGACAGTGTGATTAGTTTGGGATTGATCCAGGGCTATCCCGATCTCTTCCTATTCCCAATGGCTCGCTCTCTCCCAATAGCCCTGCATCAATCTCAAACTAATCCCACTGCCCTTATCTCTCCCGATAGCCCTGTATCAATCCCAAATTAATCCCACTGCCCCGCTCTCTCCCCATAGCCCTGTATCAATCCCAAACTAATCACACTGCCCCGATCTCTCCCGATAGTGCTGCATCAATCCCAAACTAATCCCACTGCCCCGCGCTCTCACCACAGACGTGAATCAATCCCAAACTAATCACACTGCCCCGCTCTCTCCCCATAGCCCTGTATCAATCCTAAACTAATCCCACTGCCCCGCTCTCTCCCCATAGCCCTGTATCAATCCTAAACTAATCACACCACCCCGCTCTCACCCCATAGCCCTGTATCAATCCCCAAAGCAATCCCACTGCCAGCAATCTCCCGATAGCCCTGTATCAATCCCAAACTAATCACACTGCCTCGCTCTCCCCCCATAGACCTGAATCAATCCCAAACTTATCCCAGTGCCCTGCTCTCTCCCCGTAGACCTGCATCAGTCCCAAACTAATCCCACTGCCCCGCTCTCACCCCATAGCCGTGTATCAACCCCAAACTAATCACACTGCCCCGCTCTCTCCCCACAGCCTTATAACAATCCTAAATTAATCACACTGCCCCGCTCTCAGCCCATAGCCCTGCATCAATCCCCAAAGTAATCCCACTGCCTCGCTCTCCCCCCATAGCCCTGTATCAACCCCCAAACTAATCCTACGGCCCCTCTCTCACCCCACAGCCCTGTATCAATCCCAAACTAATCCCACTGCCCCACTCTCACCCCATAGCTCTGTATCAATCCCAAACTAATCCCACTGCCCCACTCACTCCCCATAGCCCTGTATCAATCCCAAACTAATCCCACTGCCCCGCTCACTCCCGATAGCCCTGTATCAATCCCAAACTAATCCCACTGTCCTGCTCTCTCCCGATAGCCCTGTATCAATCCCAAACTAATCCCAATGCCCGCTCTCTCCCCATCGCCCTTTACCAATCGCAAACTAATCACAATGCCCCGATCTCTCCTGATAGCCCTGTATCAATCCCAAACTAATCCCACTGCCCCGCGCTCTCCCCATAGCCCTGTATCAATCCCCAAACTAATCCCACTGCCCTGCTCTCTCCCCATAGCCGTGTATCAATGCCAAACAAATCTCACTGCCCCGCTATCTCCCCATAGCTCTGTATCAATCCCAAACTAATCCCACTGCCCCGCTCTCTCCCCATAGCCCTGTATCAATCGCAAAATAATCCCGCTGCCACGCTCTCTCCCCATAGTCCTGTATCAATCCAAACTAATCCCACTGCCCCGCTCTCTTCCCATAGTCCTGCATCAATCCTGAATTAATCACACTGCCCCGCTCTCACCCCATAGCCCTGCATCATTCCCAAACTAATCCCACTGCCGCGCTCTCACCCCATAGCCCTGCATCAATCCCAAACTAATCCCACTGCCCCGCTCTCTCCCCATAGTCCTGTATCAATCCCAAACTAATCACCCTGCCCCGCTCTCACCCCATAGACCTGTATCAATCCCCAAACTAATCCCACTGCCCCGCTCTCTGCCCATAGCTCTGTATCAATCCCAAAGTAGTCCTACTGACCCGCTCTCTCCCCATAGACCTGTATCAATCGCAAACTAATCCCAATGCCCCGCACTCTCCCCATAGCCCTGTATGAAACCCAAACTAATCACACTTCCCCAATCACTCCTGATAGCCCTGTATCAATACCAAACTAATCCCACTGTCCCGCTCTCTCCTGATAGCCCTGTATCAATCCCAAACTAATCCCAAAGAACCGCTTTCTCCCGATAGCCCTGTATCAATTGCAAACTAATCCCACTGTCCCACTCTCTCCCCATAGCCCTGTATCAATCCCAAACTAATCACACTGCTCCGATATCTCCCGATTGCCCTGTATCATTCACAAACTAATCCCACTGCCACGTTCTCTCCCCATAGCCCTGGGAGTGTTTGATGGGACAGTATAGAGGGAGCATTACACTATATCTAACCCGTGCGGTACCTGCCTTGGGTGTGTTTGATGGGACAGTGTAGAGGGAGCTTTACTCTCTATCTAACACATGCTGTACCTGCCCTGGGAGTGTTTGCTGGGACAGTTTAGAGGGAGCTTTAATCTGTATCTAACCCGTGCTGTACCTGCCCTGGGAGTGTTTGATGGGACAGTGTAGAGGGAGCTTTACTCTATATCTAACCCGTGCTGTACCTGCCCTGGGAATGTTTGATGGGACAGTGTAGAGGGAGTTTTACTCTGTACCTAAACCGTGCTGTACCTGCCCTGGGACTGTTTGATGGGACAGTGTAGAGGGAGCTTTACTCTGTATCTAGCCCGTGCTGTACCTGGCCTGGGAGTGTTTGATGGGACAGTGTTGAGGGAGCTTTACTCTGTATCTAACCCGTGCTGTACCTGCCCTGGGAGTTTTTGATGGGACAGTGTAGAGGGAGTTTTACTCTGTATCTAATCCGTGCTGTACCTGCCCTGGGAGTGTTTGATGGGACAGTGTAGAGGGAACTTTACTCTGTATCTAACCCATGCTGCACCTGCCCTGGGAGTGTTTGATGGGACAGTGCAGAGGGAGCTTTACTCTGTATCTAACCCATGCTGTACCTGCCCTGGGAGTGTTTGATGGGACAGTGTAGAGGGAGCTTAACTCTGTTTCTATGGGGAGAGCGTGGGGCAGTGGGATTAGATTGGGATTGATACAGGGCTATGGGGAGAAAGCAGGGCAGGGGGATTAGTTTGCGATTGATACAGGGATATGGGGAGTGAGCGGGGCAGTGTGATTAACAGCAGAAAATGCTGGAAAAACTCAGCAGTTCAGGCAAAATCTGTGGACAGAAATTTGAGTTGACGTTTCGGGTCGAACCTTTCTTCAAAACTGGAACGAAAAGATGGATCGGAGGCAGGGCTGCGATTGGACAATAGAATAAAAGAAACAAAATAAGTAAAAAAGAGACAATGAAAGGTGTTAGAAGCAAGACGAGATGGTAATAGGCTGAGATTGGGTGTAAAGTGTACTGGCAGGGCAAGGGTTAGCTGCCAGGTGTGAGAGCGAAACAAAAGGAAAGGGGGGGGCTGCGGTGGGAAAGGAGTGGAAAAATTACAAGAAAAAATGAAATAGGAACCGAGGTTATGATCTGAAATTGTTGAACTCGATATTGAGTCCGGAAGGCTGCAGAGTGCCTAATCGGAAGATGAGGTGCTGTTCCTCGAGTTTACATGTGTGATTAGTGTGGGGATTGATACAGGGCTTTGGGGTGAGAGCGGGGCAGTGGGATTAGTTTGGGGATTAATACAGGGCTTTGGGGTGAGAGCGGGGCAGTGGGATTAGTTTGGGATTGATGCAGGACTATGGGGAGAGAGCGGGGCAGTGGGATTAGTTTGGGATTGATGCAGGACTATGGCGAGAGAGCGGGGCAGTGGGATAAGTTGGCATTGATGCAGGACTATGGGGAGAGAGCGGGGCAGTGGGATTAGTTTGGCATTGATGCAGGGCTATGGGGGGAGAGTGGGGCAGTGGGATTTGTTTGGGATTGATGCAGGGCTATCGGGAGAGATCTGGACAGTGGGATTACTTTGGGGATTGATACAGGGTGATCAGGAGACAGCGGGGCAGTGTGATTAATTTAGGATTGATACAGGAATATGGGGAGAGAGCGGGGCAGAGAGAGAGAGGGACAGAGAGAGAGAGGGACAGAGATAGAGGGACAGAGAGAGAGGGGGACAGAGAGAGAGGGACAGAGAGAGAGAGAGAGAGGGACAGAGAGAGAGAGGGACAGAGAGAGAGAGGGACAGAGAGAGAGAGGGACAGAGAGAGAGAGAGACAGAGAGAGAGAGAGACAGAGAGAGAGAGGGACAGAGAGAGAGAGACAGAGAGAGAGGGGGATAGAGAGAGAGAGAGGGACAGAGGGAGAGAGGGACAGAGAGAGAGGGGGACAGAGAGAGAGAGGGACAGAGAGAGAGAGGGACAGAGAGAGAGAGGGACAGAGAGAGAGAGGGACAGAGAGAGAGAGGGACAGAGAGAGAGAGACAGAGAGAGAGGGGGACAGAGAGAGAGAGGGACAGAGAGAGAGAGACAGAGAGAGGGGGACAGAGAGAGAGAGGGACAGAGGGATAGGGACCGAGAGAGAGAGACAGAGAGAGAGAGACAGAGAAAGAGAGGGACAGAGTGAGAGGGACAGAGAGAGGGACAGAGAGAGAGAGACAGAGAGAGAGAGCGGGACAGAGAGAGAGAGGGACAGAGAGAGAGGGACAGAGAGACAGCGAGAGAGACAGAGAGAGAGGGACAGAGAGAGAGGGACAGAGAGAGAGAGAGAGCGACAGAGAGGGACAGAGAGAGAGGGACAGAGAGAGAGAGGGACAGAGAGAGAGAGGGACAGAGAGAGAGGGACAGAGAGAGAGAGGGGAGAGAGAGAGAGAGAGAGAGGAACAGAGACAAAGAGAGGGACAGAGAGAGAGAGGGACAGAGAGAGAGGGACACAGAGAGAGAGAGAGGGTCAGAGAGAGAGAGGGACAGAGAGAGAGAGGGACAGAGAGGGAGAGGGACAGAGAGGGAGAGGGACAGAGAGAGAGAGAGAGGGTCAGAGAGAGAGAGGGACAGAGAGAGAGAGAGGGACAGAGAGAGAGAGGGTCAGAGAGAGTGAGGGACAGAGAGAGAGAGGGACAGAGAGAGAGCGACAGAGAGAGAGGGACAGAGAGAGAGGGACAGAGAGAGAGGGACAGAGAGAGAGGGACAGAGAGAGAGGGACAGAGAGAGGGACAGAGAGAGAGAGAGGGACAGAGAGAGAGAGGGACAGAGAGAGAAAGGGACAGAGAGAGAAAGGGACAGAGAGAGAAAGGGACAGAGAGAGAGAGGGACAGAGAGAGAGAGAGAGAGCGACAGAGAGAGGGACAGAGAGAGAGAGGGAGACAGAGAGAGAAAGGGACAGAGAGAGAGAGGGACAGAGCGAGAGAGAGACAGAGACAGAGAGAGAGAGGGACAGAGAGAGAGAGGGACAGAGAGAGAGAGGGACAGAGAGAGAGAGGGACAGAGCGAGAGGGACAGAGAGAGAGAGAGGGACAGAGAGCGAGAGGGACAGAGAGCGAGAGGGACAGAGAAAGAGAGAGGGACAGAGAGAGAGGGACAGAGAGAGAGAGAGAGAGAGGGACAGAGAGAGAGAGGGACAGAGAGAGAGGGACAGAGAGAGAGAGAGACAGAGAGAGAGAGGGACAGAGAGAGGGACAGAGAGAGAGAGAGACAGAGAGAGAGAGGGACAGAGAGAGAAAGGGACAGAGAGAGAAAGGGACAGAGAGAGAAAGGGACAGAGAGAGAGAGGGACAGAGAGAGGGACAGAGAGAGAGAGGGACAGAGCGAGAGGGACAGAGCGAGAGGGACAGAGAGAGAGGGACAGAGAGCGAGAGGGACAGAGAGAGAGAGGGACAAAGAAAGAGAGAGGGACAGAGAGAGAGGGACAGAGAGAGAGAGACAGAGAGAGAGAGGGACAGAGAGAGAGAGGGACAGAGAGAGAGAGAGACAGAGAGAGAGAGAGACAGAGAGAGAGAGGGACAGAGAGAGAAAGGGACAGAGAGAAAGGGACAGAGAGAGAGAGGGACAGAGAGAGAGAGAGACAGAGAGAGAGAGAGAGACAGAGAGAGAGAGGGACAGAGAGAGAAAGGGACAGAGAGAGAAAGGGACAGAGAGAGAGAGGGACAGAGAGAGAGAGAGCGAGCGACAGAGAGGGACAGAGAGAGAGAGGGAGACAGAGAGAGAAAGGGACAGAGAGAGAGAGGGACAGAGCGAGAGAGGGACAGAGCGAGAGAGGGACAGAGCGAGAGAGGGACAGAGAGAGAGAGGGACAGAGCGAGAGGGACAGAGAGAGAGAGGGACAGAGAGCGAGAGGGACAGAGAGAGAGAGGGACAGAGAAAGAGAGAGGGACAGAGAGAGAGGGACAGAGAGAGAGAGGGACAGAGAGAGAGAGGGACAGAGAGAGAGAGAGACAGAGAGAGAGAGAGACAGAGAGAGAGAGAGACAGAGAGAGAGAGTGACAGAGAGAGAGAGAGAGAGAAGGACAGAGGGAGAGAGGGACAGAGAGAGAGAGACCCAAAGAAAAACGCCAACAAATGCATGCAGAGCCGAACTAGGCAGATACCCACTGATAATAAACATCCAAAAACGAGCACTAAACTTCCTAAATCACCTCAAATCTAGCTCCCCAGACACCCTTCATTTCAAAGCCTTTCAGACCCAAGTGCTAAACCCAGAAAAGAGTCCCCTGAGTCAGCTGCTACTGAAACTAAGTACTCAGCCGGACCCTGACCAGCCCCAGACCAACACAGCCGTCCAAACACCAATCCGAGTGAACCAAATCATTAAAAAATGCAAAGAAACCTACCTGGAACATTGGAACAAAATAACCGAAAGCCAAAGCAGATTAGAATGTTACCGGGCCCTAAAAAGAGAATATAAACTGGCAGACTACCTCACGACCATCAGAGACACAAAACAGAGACAGACCCTCACCAGGTACAGACTAAGCGACCACCAACTGGAAATTGAAAAAGGCAGATACAAGAAATCCTGGCAGCCTAGAGAGAATAGAATATGCGATCAATGTCTGGCTGGCGAGGTTGAAACAGAAATGCATTTCCTCCTAAAATGCGAAAAATTCAACACATCAAGAAACATATTATTCAACAAGCTAAGCCAAACAACCCCACATTTCAAGGAATTGGATGATCTGTCAAAATTGAGATTAGTCCTGGGAGAAGGAGACAGACCATACCTTGACGCCAAATATGTAACAACATGTCACAACCTGAGGACTGTTTAAAATTAAGACTGTTTAAAATTAATATTGAACGTACCAAATGAAGTACAAAGACTGTTTAAAATTAATATTGTTTAAAAGTAATATTGTATGTACCCAACAAATGTCAAATCGATTGACACCTACAGAACAGCGGGTGGGGGAAACAGCGGGGGGGCAAACAGCGGGGGGGGCAAACAGCGGGGGGGGGCAAACAGCGGGGGGGGGAACAGCGGGGGGGGGAAACAGCGGGGGGGGGAAACAGCGGGGGGGGGGGAAACAGCGGGGGGGGAAACAGCGTGGGGGGGAAACAGCGGGGTTTCTTTGATGTAATGTTTGCTTGACTAACCTGTTTGGACACCATTCACACCTTGATTGCTGTGATTATCTCTCTGCCGAGGTGTGATAAATGGCAGTTAGAAAGATTACCTGTAAACATCTGACATTATTCTCTGAATATATAAGCTGTGTTTTTATGCATATCTCCACTTCACCTGACGAAGTAGCAGCGCTCTGAAAGCTTGTGATTTCAAATAAAACTGTTGGACTATAACCTGGTGTTGTGTGACTTCTTACCTCTGCTAAGTGAAATAGATCCTTCCTCACTACTCTCACTAGGCCCCTCATAATTTTATACACCTCAATTAAATTTTTCCTCAGCCTTCACTGTTCCGAGGAAAACTACCCCAGCCTATCCAATCCTTCCACATAGCTATGTTTTTCCATTCCTGGCAAGATCCTCGTAAATCTCCTCTGCACCCTCTCCAGTGCAACCACATCCTTCCTGTAATATGGTGACCAGAACTGCACGTAGTATTCAAGCTGTGGCCTAAACATTGTTGTATGCAGTTTTAGCATAACATGCCTGCTCTAAAATTCTATGCCTCCGCTAATGAAGGAAATATTCTGTACGCCTTTTTAACTACTTTATCGACATATCAACGTACCTTTAAGGATCTGTGGACATACATTCCAAGGTCCGTCTGTTCCTCTTCACGTCTCAGTATCCTCCCATTAATTGTGAATTCCCTTGCCTCGTTGCCCCTCCCCAAATGCATTACCTCACACTTTTCCGGATTGAATTCCATTTGCCACTTTTCTGCCCAACTGACCAGTTCATCGATATCTCCCTGCAGTCTAAAGCCTTCCTCCTCACTGTCAACTAGACAGCCAATTATTGTATCATCTGCAAATTTCTTTATTATCTCACCTGCATTTAATTCTAAATAGAAACATAGAAACATAGAAGATAGGAGCAGGAGTAGGCCATTCGGCCCCTCTAGCCTGCTCCGCCATTCAATGCGATCATGGCCGATCATCCAAGTTCAGTACCCAGTCCCTGATTTCTCCCCATACCCCTTGATTTCTTTCACCTCAAGAAATATATCCAACTCCTTCTTGAATATATTTAATGAATTGGCCTCTACCGCCTTCTGTGGTAGAGAATTCCACAGGTTCACCACTCTCTGGGTGAAGAAATTCCTCCTCATTTCTGTCCTAAAAGGCCTACCCCTTATCCTTAGACTGTGACACTTGGTTCTGGATTCCCCGACCATCGGGAACATCCTCCCTGCATCTAGTCTGTCCAGTCCTGCCAGTATTTTATAAGTTTCAACGAGATCCCCTCTCAATCTTCTAAACTCCAGCGAGTACAAGCCCAATCGACACTATCTCTCCTCATACGTCATTCCTGCCATCCCAGGTATCAGCCTGGTGAATCTTCACTGAACTCCTTCCATGGAAAGAGTATCCTTCCTCAGATAGGGCGGCCAAAGCTGCACACAATACTCAAGATGTGGCCTCACCAAGGCCCTGTACAACTGCAGCAAGACATCCTTGTTCCTGTACTCAAACCCTCTCGCTACAAAGGCCAACATACCATTTGCCTTCTTAACCGCCTGCTGCACCTGCATGCTTACCTTCAGCGACTGGTGCACAAGGACACCCAGGTCTCGTTGCACTTCCTCTTCTCCCAATCTATTGCCATTCAGATAATAATCTGCTTTCCTGTTTTTGAAACCAAAGTGGACAACCTCATATTTATCCACGTTATATTGCATCTGCCATGCTTCTGCCCAATCACCCAACCTGTCCAAATCGCCCTATATTTTCTCAGCATCCTCCTCACAGCACACAAGCCCACCCAGCTTTGCGCCGTCTGCAAATTTGGAGATATTACATCTAGTTCCCTTGTATAGATCATTAATATATATTGTGAATAGCTGGGGTCCGAGGACTGATCCCTGCGGTAACTCACTAGTCACTGCCTGCCACTCGGAAAATGACCCATTTATTCCAACTCTTTGCTTTCTATCTGCCAACCAGTTCTCTATCCAAGTCAATACCTTGCCCCCAATCCCATGTGCATTAATTTTGCACGCTAATCTCTTATGCGGGACCTTATCGAAAGCCTTCTGAAAGTCCAAATACACCACATCCACTGGTTCTCCCTTATCTATTTTACTAGTTATATCCTCAAAAAATTCCAGTAGATTAGTCAAGCACGATTTACCTTTTGTAAATCCATGTTGACTTTGTCCGATCCAGTCACTGTTTTCCAAGTGCTCTGCTATTATATCTTTTATAATGGACTCTAGCATTTTCCCCACTACCGATGTTAGGCTTACTGGTCTGTAATTCCCTGTTTTGTCTCTACCACCTTTTTTGAATAGTGGGGTAACATTAGCTACCCTCCAATCCATGGGAACTGTTCCAGAATCTATCGAATGTTGGAAGATCATCAGCAATGCATCTACTATTTCTAGGGGCACTTCCTTAAGTACCCTAGGAGGTAGATTATCAGGCTCTGGGGATTTATCGGCCTTCAATCCCATCAATTTCCCTAACACCATTTCCCTACAAATATTAATATATAATACAAAAGAATGGGACCATGTAGTGAACCCTTTGGAGCACCACTGGAAACAGCCTTCCAGTCACAAAAGCTTCCCTCAACTATGAGTATATCATTTAATTGTAGTGTAATTAGTGGTATTGAATTGATTTAAATTAATTTGAATTAATTAAAGGCTAATTCATGGCAGGACAGCTCGGTGCCGTGGCATGCTCTTCCTGCGCTATGTGGGAAGTCAGGGACACTTCCTGTGTCCCTGACGACCATGTGTGCGGGAAGTGTATCCAGCTGCAGCTACGGACAGACCGCATTGCGGCGCTGGAGCTGCTGTTGGATACATACTGGAGATTTCGCAATGCTGAGGACATCATGGATAGCTGGTTTAGGGATTTGGATACACTGCAGGTAAAGTTTTCAAAGGTAAGAACGGAATGTGTGACCACCAGTCAGAGTAGTAGGTGCAGGTGGGTAGTGCAGGGGACCCCTGTGGCCATCCCCCTCTCAACCAGATATACCACTGGGAGAGCGATAGTGATAGGGGAACTATTGTAAGTGTAATAGATAGGATTTTCTGCGGCCACCAAGGAGACTCCAGCGTGTTATGTTGCCTCCCTGGTGCAATGGTCAATGATGTCTCGGGGCGGCTGCAGGGCACTCTGGAGGGGGAGGGTGAACAGCCAGTTGTCGTGGTGCATATAGGTACCAACGAAATAGGTAACAAACGGGATGAGTTATTAAAGCTGAAAATAGTGAGTAAGGAGGTAAATTAAAAAATAGAACCTCAAAGGTAGTAATCTCAGGATTGCTACTAGTGCCATGAGCTAGTCAGAGCAGAAATAGAAGGATATTTCAGATGAATACGTGGCTAGAGGAATGGAGCAAGGGGGAGTGATTCAATTTCCTGGGACATTAGAACCGGTTCTGGGGGACTTGGGACCAGTACAAACTGGAAAGTTTGCACCTGGGCGGTAACGGGACCAATGTTATAGGGGGAGTGTTTGCTAGTGCCGTTGGGGAGGGTTTAAACTAAGAGAGCAGGTGTGTGGGAACATCTGCAGGGAGACAGAAGGAAGTGAAGCAAGGATAGAAACAAAATGCAGCAAGGAGCAAAGCAAAAGTGGAAGGCAGAGAAATCAAGGGTGTAAATCAAACAGGGCTACAGTAAATAATAATTCTAATGTTCATTAATAAATAGACATTCTTATTATGAACACAGCTAGCTTTTGCTAGTTACTTTATTGAGCACATGTGGACTAGGTACAGTATCTGTAGAGGCTTCCATCTTGACTGCTGCCTTGTGGGTAATGTAGTCTTAATATATATACAGCTGGGTAGTGTAGTCTTGTACATATAGCTATATACAGCTCTACACAGCTCTACGGCTCCACCTAGTGTCCACTATAGAATGACATGTTATTGATCATTACATCCCCTTTCTTTGAGGTTTAACAAAATCAATATCAATCAACTTTCAAGAAAACAATAAAGATAATATCAGTAACACTTTTGTTAGTGCTCTATAAACATAAACATTTTCAAAACAGTCAACACATTTTCAAAGCTTTACATTGTACTCAAAGATTAAGTCTATCAGGCTCTTTTACTTCATGTGTGGATCTTCTTAACACGGGTAAGTCTGATGTGTCTTCATGAGATTGTTCTGGCGGTGAATGACAAGATGCAGTTGCGGCATTGTCATCAATCTGGTCTTGAATAGTCTCTTGTGTTTTTAGGAGGGAACGGCAGTTCCTCCTGAGAATCTGTCCTTCCTCAGTTCTAACAGTATATGACCTTGGTCCTACTTCCTCAAGAACTGTAGCTTTCCTGTTCCATGCATCTGGATCCTCAATCCTGACAACATCATCCCTTGTCAATGGTTTTAGAGTTTTGGATGACTTGTCAAAGTATGATTTCTGTTTCAGCTTTAACAGTTGAAGTCTCTGTCTCAGTTCCTCACTTTGCTGTTCTTTTGCACAGCAGGGTAGCATGGTGCGCAACTTGCGACCCATTAGTAGTTCAGCAGGTGAAGAACCACAGTCTAAAGGTGAGGCTTGGTAGCTCAGCAGGGCGAGATAAGGATCAGACTTGCTTTCTGTCGCTTTCTTCAGTAGCTGCTTGAGAACTTGAACACCTTTCTCTGCCTTACCATTTGACTGAGCATACAAAGGACTGGATGTGATGTGCTGAAAGTCATAATGTGCTGCAAACTGTTGCCACTCCTTACAGTTGACCATTGTCGCTAACGGCAATCCTGGGAATTCCATGTCTGGCGAAGATGGATTTCACATGCATTATGACACTGCTTGCTGTGGTGCTTGAGAGCAGCGCCATCTCAGGATAGTTAGAATAGTAGTCAATCACTATTAGATAGTCTTTACCATTTAAATGAAAAAGGTCCATACCAACCTTTTGCCATGGTGCTGTTGGTATGTCAGCTCCTATCATTGGTTCCTTTGCTTGTTTGTTTTGGTGTTTCTGACATGTCGCACATTTGCCTATCATGTTCTCAATGTCCTTATTTATGCCAGGCCAATAAACAGTGTCTCTTGCTCTCCTTTTGCATTTTTCAATCCGAGGTGCCCCTCATGAATCCTTTTGAGCATGTCTTGACGTAGAGCCTGTGGAATGACTATTCTGTTCTGTTTTAGTAATAGTCCACTTGCGACACTCAATTCTGACCTTGTGAAAATATTTTGGACAGGAACCTTTTGGCCAGCCATGATGAATGTTCTCTATTACTGTTTGTAATACTGTATCTTTTACTGTTTCTTCTGCTATTTGCTTTGATTTTGTGTCTGACATGGGCAGCGCAGCAGTGACCATACTCACATGAACATCCACGTCTTCTTCAGTAGAGCTCACATGACTCATTGTGGGTGCTCCGAATAGTGCATCTACTAACACTATGTATTTGCCTGGTGTGTAGATCAGTTCAAAGTCATATCTTTGCAGCTTCATCATGAGTCGTTGAATCCTTGGAGACATCTCATTCAGGTTTTTTTTTTATGATGGCAACCAGAGGGCTGTGGTCTGTCTCAACTGTGAAGGTGGGAAGTCCATATATGTCGCCATGAAACTTTTCTAGTCCAACTACCAAGCCTAGACATTCCTTTTCAATCTGGGCGTACCGACACTCAGTATCAGTCATAGACCTGGAGGCATAGGCAACAGGCTTCCAATCTTCACCCTCTGCTTGTAGCAAGACCGCACCTAGGCCATCTTTTGATGCATCCATTGACACTTTGGTTCTTTTTGTTGGGTCAAAGAAGGTGAGTACAGGTGTGGCTGTCAGCACTGTTTTGAGGTTTATCCAATCTTGTTCATGTCTTTCTGTCCATGCGAACTCATTTGTTTTATGTAGCAGGTCTCGCAGACAGGCTGTCTTGGCTGACAAGTTAGGAATGAACTTTCCAATGAAGTTTATCATCCCCATGATGCGTAGCACTCCTTTTTTGTCAGTGGGTCGGGGCATTTTGAGTATGGCGTTTACTTTTTCCATATCTGGCTCTATTCCTTTACCAGATAGATTATCTCCTAGGAAAGCGACTTCCTGGACGCCAAACTGATACTTGGCTTTGTTGAGCTTCAGTCCATTCCGGTGTATGCTCTGTAGCACTTTAGTCAGTCTCTCATTGTGTTCTTTCAGTGTGGAGCCCCAGATGATGATGTCATCAACATAGACCCAAATTCCTTCCAGACCTTCAATTATGTGTTCCATCGCTCTATGAAAGATTTCAGATGCAGATATTATCCCGAAAGGCATTCTGAGGAAACAATACCTGCCAAATGGTGTGTTGAAGGTATAGTATTTGATGCTCTCTTCATCCAGTTTTAGTTGCCAAAATCCTTGTGAGGCATCGAGCTTTGTAAAGTATCTGGCACCTGACATTTCACTGGTGATTTCTTCTCGCTTGGGAATCTGGTAGTGTTCACGTTTTATGTTTGCATTTAAGTCCTTTGGATCCATGCATATTCTTAGATCATTGTTCTTTTTCTTTACACATACCATGTGAAGGCAAAAGAGAATATGGCAGGGCTGGAAGGCATTTATTTTAATGCAAGGAGTCTTGCAAATAAGGTGGATGAACTGAAGTTGTTGTTGAACACATGGGAGTACGATATTGTTGCTATCACGGAGACATGGTTGAGGGAGGGTCAGGACTGGCAGCTCAATATTCCGGGGTACAGAATCTTCAGGCGAGACAGAGGGGGGTGTAAAAGGGGAGGGGGTGTTGCAATATTAATTAAGGAGTCAATTACTGCTGTAAGGAGGGATGATATATTAGCGGATTCCTCTAATGAGGCCATATGGGTAGAACTTAAAAACAAAAAGGGGGCAAGCACTTTGCTGGGAGTGTACTATAGGCCCCCAAACAGTCAGGGGGAGATAGAGGAACAGATATGTAGGCAAATCTCAGAAAAGTGCAAAAATAATAGGGTAATAATAGTGGGGGATTTCAACTTCCCCAATATAAATTGGGATAGTCAGAGTGTGAAAGGCTTAGAGGGTGCAGAATTCTTAAAGTGCATCCAGGAGAGCTTTTTGAGCCAACATGTAGAAAGTCCTACAAGAGAGGGGGCGGTACTGGACCTAATTCTGGGGAATGTAGCTGGGCAAGTGGTGGAAGTGTCAGTAGGAGAGCATTTTGGCGACAGTGACCACAATTCGGTGAGATTTAAGGTGGTCATGGAAAAAGACAAAGACGGCCCGGAAATAAGGGTTCTAAATTGGGGGAAGGCCGATTTTAATATGATAAGGCAGGATCTGGCCAAATTGGACTGGGAGCAGCTACTTATAGGAAAATCCGCATCAAAACAGTGGGAGACTTTCAGAAGGGAAATAGAGAGAGTACAACGCCAACATGTTCCTGTAAAGGTCAAGGGTGGGACCAACAAGCAAAGGGAACCTTGGATGACAAGGGATATACAAAAATGCATTAGAAATAAAAGGGGGGCTTTTGGCAGTTACAAAAGACTAAAGACGGAAGAAGCCCTCGAGGAGTATAAAAAATGTAGGGGCATACTTAAAAAAGAAATTAGGAGGGCGAGGAGGGGCCATGAAATAACACTGGCGAGCAAAATAAAGGAAAATCCTAAGATGTTTTATAAGTATATTAAGGGCAAGAGGATAACCAGGGAAAGGGTAGGGCCCATTAGGGACCAAAGTGGCAATCTGTGTGTAGAGCCAGATGATGTAGGCGGGGTTTTAAATGATTTTTTTGCATCTGTGTTCACTATGGAGAAAGACGATGCAGACATAGAAATCGGGCAAGGGGGCTGTGACATACTTGAACATATTAGCATCGAGAGGGAGGAGGTGCTAGCGGTTTTAGCAGGCCAAAAAGTGGATAAATCCCCAGGCCCGGACGAGATGTATCCCAGGCTGCTGTGGGAGGCAAAGGAGGAGATTGCAGGGGCTCTGACACAAATTTTCAGAACCTCTCTGGCCACAGGGGATGTACCAGAGGACTGGAGAACAGCTAACGTAGTACCATTATTCAAGAAGGGTAGCAGGGATAAACCAGGGAATTACAGGCCAGTGAGCCTAACATCTGTGGTAGGGAAATTATTGGAAAAAATTCTGAGGGACAAAATTAGTCTCCACTTGGAGAGGCAAGGATTAATCGGGGATAGTCAGCATGGCTTTGTCAAGGGTAAATCATGTCTGACAAATCTGATTGAATTTTTCGAGGGGGTGACTAGAGGGGTGGATGAGGGAAATGCTGTGGCTGTGGTTTACATGGACTTCAGTAAAGCTTTTGACAAAGTCCCGCATAGGAGACTGGTCAAGAAGGTAAGAGCCCATGGGATCCAGGGTGCCTTGGCGCGTTGGATCCTAAACTGGCTGAGTGGCAGGAGGCAGAGGGTGATGGTCGAAGGTTGCTTTTGTGACTGGAAGCCTGTGTCCAGTGGGGTACCTCAGGGATCGGTGCTGGGTCCCTTGTTGTTTGTGATCTACATAAATGATTTGGATGAGAATGTAAAAGGTATGATCAGTAAGTTCGCAGATGACACGAAAATTGGTGGGGTGGTAAATTGTGAGGAGGAAAGCCTCAGGCTACAGGACGATATAAACGGGTTGGTCAGATGGGCGGAAAAGTGGCAAATGGAATTTAATCCTGAAAAGTGCGAGGTGATGCATTTTGGACGGACAAATAAGGCAAGGGAATACACAATGAGTGGTAGGACCCTAGGAAGTACAGAGGGTCAGAGGGACCTTGGTGTACATGTACATAGATCCCTGAAGGCAGCGGAACAGGTAGATAAGGTGGTTAAAAAGGCATATGGGATACTTGCCTTCATTAGCCGAGGCATAGAATATAAGAGCAGGGAGGTTATGATGGAGCTGTACAAAACGCTGGTGAGGCCACAGCTGGAGTACTGTGTGCAGTTCTGGTCGCCTCACTATAGGAAGGATGTGATTGCTTTGGAGAGGGTGCAGAGAAGATTCACCAGGATGTTACCTGGGATGGAGCGCCTCAGCTATGAAGAGAGGCTGGACAGGCTGGGGTTGTTTTCCTTGGAGCAAAGAAGGCTGAGGGGGGACCTGATTGAGGTGTACAAAATGATGAGGGGCATAGATAGGGTAGACAAAGAGGAACTGTTCCCCTTAGTAGGGGGGTCAATAACAAGGGGGCATAGATTCAGGGTAAGGGGCAGGAGATTTAGAGGGGATTTGAGGAGGAACTTTTTCACCCAGAGGGTGGTTGGAATGTGGAACTCAATGCCTGAAAGGGTGGTAGAGGCAGGAACCCTCACAACATTCAAGAAGCATTTGGATGAGCACTTGAAATGCCATTGCATACAAGGCTATGGACCAAATGCTGGAAAATGGGATTAGACTGGACAGGGATGGATGGGCGGCGCAGACACGATGGGCCGAAGGGCCTCTTTCTGTGCTGTAAAACTCTATGACTCTATGGAGTTAACCCAGCCTGTTGGCTCTTCGACTTTCCTGATGACTCCTAGTGTGGTCATTCTGTCCAGTTCATTCCTGAGCCGGTCACGCAGGGGTGCTGGAACTCTTCGTGGAGCATGTACCACTGGCTGAGCATCCTCCTTTAGCTGGATCTTGTAAGTGAATGGTAGAACTCCAAATCCTTTGAACACATCCTGGAAATTATTCACTACAGAATCCACCGAGTCATCTGGTCTGCTTATGGCACAGTTTATACGGTAGACTCTTTTGACCAGTTCTAAGTCCTCACAAGCTTTGTCACCCAGTAGTGAATCAAGCCTTTCAGCCACAACAGAAAACATGAGATGATGCACTTTGTCTTTGACTGTCACTTTAAGTCTGCATACACCTAAGCTATCTATTTTCAGTCCATTATAGTCCTTCAGTAGTACTGACTTTTTCTGTATTTTGGGCTTTTCTTTCATATTGTAAATGTCATCATACTGATTAAGTTTGCTTTTGCCCCAGTGTCTAGTTTCAAGGTAACTAATGCTCCATTTACCTGCAGTGGGATCATCCATTTGTCCTCTTTTACTGCATTAACTTTATGTTCAGCATTGTCCATTTCTGAGGGCTGCACATTTTCTGTATCCTTTTTGATGTTGTCACATGACACCATTCCTACAAAAATTGTCTCACTTAAATCAGTGTCCTGAATTACATTAACTCGTTGCCCTTTCTTAGTTTGTACTTTTCAAAAGCATTGTTTGGCAAAGTGATTCTTTCCATTACACTTTGTGCACATTTTTCCAAACGCTGGGCATTGTCTTAACTGGTGTTTGTAGCCACAGCGTTTACAATTAAAAATTTCATCCTCCGATTGCTTTTCACTTCTGTTCTGCCCATGTTTCTTCCCCTTATAGGACACAGCACTGACAGCAGCATTATCACTCATTACAATCGCATCATTATTGATTTCACTGAAAGTCTTCGCGTGCTTTCGAGCTAGCTCGCTGGCTTGGCATATTTTCACCGCATTTTCCAAATTTTCTCTCAACAGACGTTCCCTGACTTTTTTATCATGAATACCAAACACAATCTGGTCACGAATCATGGATGCTTTGAGCTCAGAGAAATTACATGTCTGTGCTTTCAGTTTCAGATCAGTTATAAAGCTATCAAAAGTCTCATTTTGTTGCTGTGTCTGAGAACGGAAGATGTATCTATCATAGGTCTCATTCTTTTTGGGAGAGCAATGTGCATCAAATGTTTTTAGCACATCTTCTAATTTTTCTCTGTTCTCCTCTGGATTAAATACAAATGTATTAAATACCTCTACCACCTGTGGGCCTGCAGCCCTAAGCAGCAATGCTGTCTTCCTTGTGTCTGGCTTCGTACCGAATCTGATGGCTGCAATGTCGAGTTCGAATTGTTGTTTAAAAGTCTGCCAATTGTAGTCGAAAGTTCCTGTGAGTTTCAAACGCTCTGGTGGCTTCAAATTCTCCATTTCGCTTTTCACAATTTTCAGCAGATCTTCACCACCCTGGTACCACCTTATGTTCATTAATAAATAGACATTCTTATTAAGAACACAGCTAGCTTTTGCTAGTTACTTTATTGAGCACATGTGGACTAGGTACAGTATCTGTAGAGGCTTCCATCTTGACTGCTGCCTTGTGGGTAGCCTAGTGCCTCATGGGTAATGTAGTCTTAATATACATACAGCTGGGTAGTGTAGTCTTATACATACAGCTCTATACAGCTCTACGGCTCCACCTAGTGTCCACTATAGAATGACATGTTATTGATCATTACAATAATTCGAAAAGGATTAAGAGTGTTATAAAAACAAGCCTGAAGGCTTTGTGTCTTAATGCGAGGAGCGTTCTTAATAAGGTGGATGATTTAGCTGTGCAAATAGATGTAAATGGATATGATGTAATTGGAATTACAGAGACATGGCTCCGGGGGACAAAGGCTGGAAATGCAACATCTAGGGGTATTCAATATTCAGGAAGGATAGGCAAAAATCAAAAGTAGGTGGGGTAGCATTGCTGGTTAAAGAGCAGTATAACACAATAGTAAGGAAGGATGTTAGCTCTGATGATGTGGAATCTGTATGGGTAGAGCTGAGAAGCACCAAGGGGCAGAAAACGCTAGTGGGAGATGCATACAGACCTCCAAACAGTAATGCTGAGTTTGGGGATGGTATTAAATGGGAAATTAGAGATCCGTACAATAAGGGCAAAGCAGTTATCATGGGTGACTTTAATGTACATATAGATTGGGCTAACCAAATAAGTAACAATACTGTGGAGGAGGAATTTCTAGAGTATTGATGGCTCCCGGGACCAATATGTCACGGAACCAACTGGAGATCAGGCCATCTTTGACTGGAATTTATGCAATGAGAAAGGATTAATTAGCAATGTTTTTGTGTGAAGCCCCTTGGGTCGGAGAGATCATAACATGAAATAATTCGTCATTAAGATGGAGAGTGAAGTAGTTGAATCAGAGACTAGGGTCCTGAATTTAAATAAAGGAATGTACGATGGTATGAGGCCCAAGTTGGCTAGGATGGATTGGGTAACGTTACATAAAGGGTTGACGGTCGATTGGCAATGGCAATCATTTAAAGATCGCATGGATAAACTACAGAATTTCTTCATCCCTGTTTGGCATGAAAATAGAACAAAAATGTGACTCAACCGTGCCTAACAAGGGAAATTAGGGATAGCATAACATCCAAGTAGAGGACATATAAATTGGACAGAAAAGCAGCAGAATCGAGGATTGGGAAGAGTTAGGGATTCAGCAAAGGAGGACAATGGGATTAATTAAGAGGGGGGAAATGAAATATGAGACTAAGCTTGCAGGGAACAGAAAAACTGACTGTAAAAGCTTCTATATATATGTGGAGGGTAAAAGATTGGTGAAGTCAAGCGTAGGTCCCTTGCAGTCAGAATTAGGAGACTTTATAAAGGGGAACAAAGAAATGGCAGGCCAATTAAATACATACTTTGGATCTGTCTTCACAAAGGAGGACACAAATAACCTTCCAGAGATTTCGGGGAACATCGGGTCTAATTAGAGGGAGGAATTGAATGAAATCATTATTTGTAGGGAAATGGTGTTAGGGAAATTCACGGGATTGAAGGCCGATAAATCCCCAGGGCCTGACAATCTACATCCTAGGGTACTTAAGGAATTGGCCCAGAAATGGTAGATGCATTGCTGGTCATCTTCCAGAATTCGATAGACTCTAGAATAGTACCCATGGATTGGAGGGTAGCTAATGTTACCCCACTATTCAAAAAAGGTGGTCAAGAGAAAAGGGGTAATTATAGACCGGTATGCCTCACATTGGTATTGGGGTAAATGCTAGAGCCATTATAAAAGATGTAATAGCAGAGCACTTGGAAAACAGTGACAAGATCGGACAAAGTCAACATGGATTTACAAAAGGTAAAGCATGCTTGACTAATCTACTGGAATTTTTTGATGATGTAACTGGTAGAATAGATAAGGGAGAACCAGTGGATGTGGTGTATTTGGACTTTCAGAAGACATTCGATAAGATCCCGCATAAGAGATTGGACTGTAAAGTTAAAGCACATGGGATTGGGGGTAAGGTACTGACTTGGATAGATTACTGGTTGGCAGATAGGAAGCAAATAATTGGAATAAAAGTGTCTTTTTCCGAGTGGCAGGCAGTGACTAGTGGGGTACCGCAGGGATCAGTGCTAGGACCACAGATATTCACAATATATATTATTGATCTAGGCGGAGGAACTAGATGTTATATCTCCAAATGTGCAGATGACACACAGCTGGGTGGATGTGTATGTGGTGAGGAGGATGCCGAGAAACTCCAGGATGATTTGGACAGGTTGGGTGATTGGGCAGATGCAAGGCAGATGCAGTATAATGTGGATAAATGCGAGGTTATCCACTTTGTTGGCAAAAACAGGAAGACAGATTAATATCTGAATGGCAATAGATTGCGAAAAGGGGAAGTGCAACGAGACCTGGGCGCCCTTGTGCACCAGTTGCTGACGGTAAGCATGCAGGTGCAGCAGGCGGTTAAGAAGGCAAATGGAATGTTGACCTTCGTAGCGAGAGGATTTGAGTACAGGAGCAAGGATGTCTTGTTGCAGCTGTACAGGGCCTTGTTGAGACCACACCTTGAGTATTGTGTGCAGTTTTGGTCGCCTTATCCGAGGAAGGATGTTCTTGCCATGCAGTGGGTGCAGCGAAGGTTCACCAGACGGATACCTGGGATGGCAGGAATGATGTATGAAGAGAGATTGAGTCGACTAGGCTTATATTCGCTGGAGTTTAGAAGAATGAGAGGGGATCTCATTGAAACCTATAACATTCTAACAGGACTAGACACACTAGATGAAGGAAGGATGTTCACGATGGCGGGGGAGTCCAGCACCAGGGGTCACACACTAAGGATAAGGGGTAAGCCATTTCCGACTGAGATGAGGAGGAATTTCTTCACCCAGAGAGCGGTGAACCTGTGGAACTCTCTACCACAGAAGGCAGTTGAGGCCAATTCATTAAATATATTCAAGAAGGATTGGATATATTTCCTAAGGCTAAAGGGATCAAGGGATATGGGGAGAAGGCAGGGACAGGGTACTGAATTTGGATGATCAGCCATGATCTCATTAAATGGCGGATTGGGCTCGAGGGGCCGAATGGCCGACTCCTGCTCCTAACTTCTTTGTTTCTATGTTTCTAATACCCTTTGCTTCCTGACACTGAGCCAATTATGGATCCAATTTGACACTCTCTATTTACATTTTTGATGAGCCTGCAATGTGGGACCTCGACAAAAGCCTTGCTTAAATCCATGTCGATTACATCAAACGCACTGCCCTCATCGACCTTCCATGTTACCTCATGAAAGAATTCAATCAAGTAAGTCAGACACGGCCTTCCCTTCACAACACCATGCTGACTGTTCTTGATTACCTACACGTGTACAGGTCAAACCAATTTTAAAATGCTCATGAACTTTTACAGTATTTGTTGTATCCGTGTGTTAATGGAGACACGGAATGCAGGAATTGGTTTAACAGGTGTTTACTGGACAAAGTCTGGAGGTGAACTAACAGATACAAGACACTATACAGGCTTATATACCCGAGTGGCCACTACCGGCATTACAGTACACAGGGGCTCTTAAAGGCACATACACCACAGTATTTAATACATTATCAGTTCTGTATTGTCCTGTAAAAATAATTCAAAAACACAACTATTTCATTTACATAAATTATCAAGGACAGGGGCCATTGGCGAGCGGGGTACGAAGCGGAACATTTGTCCATATATTTCATGGAAAGTGGAGGACTGGGTTCCAGGAAATAGGAGACTGGGGAAGTACAGTCTAGTGGTGGTGAAGGGGGCAGAGGGGGTCTGATGGCTGAGGCACAGATCTCAGTTGAACAGCATGCTGAGGTTGTGTACAGTCAGATTAAAACTGAGCCAGCAGCCACGGGAGAGAAGGGAGTCCGGGGCTGATTATGGAGAGTTCCTCCAGGCCCAGAAAATGATGGGATGGGATGGGTCTATGCATTTGTCAATGGGAGGAAATTCTGGATCGTCTGCGATTGAACGTTACTCACAGTCTGGGAGCACAGCCGTGGCGCAGTGGTAATGGGGCAGGCAAAACAACAACAACAACCTACATTTATATAGGGCCTTTAATGGAGCTAAACGGTGTCATAGACAATCCACTGGGAGTTGATCGTGTCCACACATCATGTCACCGAGTGGCAGTGTACAGTTTCGAAAGAGCAGGGACTGAGGGTATATCCTCATGAAATTCCACAGAAGATCAGGTGAGTGCTGGAGGATGAGCAACTGTTGGAGGTGCATTGAACAGTATGGCGATTCTACAATCCCAATATCCATCCCCTCTTGGTAAACTCCGCCACATTACCAGCTTATCCAGACCCGCAATCTCCCCGACCATTGCTCCTCCATCTCTTAGCAGTCGTACTCCCATTGTGGCTAATTTTCTACTGTGTATATACTTCATAGAATGGTTTGTCAGTGCCATTTATGTTGCTCATTCCTCCCCTGTTGTACCTTAAAGGTTATAACCTCCCTTTAATCCGCCCATGAAAAGAAAGTTTTCATAGCAGAACCCATCAATGCCAAGTGTTGGCCTTTCCTATGCTCTCTCACATGTTTCACAATTATACATTTATTATATATCACAGAATCATAGAATGATACCACACAGAGCAAGTTATTATCTTAATGGCAAGAAACTGGAAAGTACTGAAGTACAAAGGGATCTGGGGGTCCTGGTGCACGAAACTCAAAAGGTTAGTATGCAGGTGCAGCAAGTGATTAAGAAGGCCAATGGAATGTTGGCTTTCATTGCTAGGGGGATAGAATATAAAAACAGGGAGGTATTGCTTCAGTTGTACAAGGTCTTGGTGAGACCGCACCTGGAATACTGCGTACAGTTTTGGTGTCCATACTTAAGAAAAGGACATACTTGCTCTCGAGTCAGTACAAAGAAGGTTCACTCGGTTAATCCCGGGGATGAGGGGATGGACATATGAGGAGAGGTTGAGTAGATTGGGACTCTACTCATTGGAGTTCAGAAGAATGAGAGGCGATCTTATTGAAACATATAAGATTGTGAAGGGGTTTGATTGGGTGGATGCGTGGAGGATGTTCCCGATGATGGGTGAAACTAGAACCAGGGGGCATAGTCTTAGAATAAGGGGCTGCTCTTTCAAAACTGAGATGAGGAGGAACTACTTCACTCAGAGGGTGGTTGGTCCATGGAAGATGCTGCCCCAAAAAGCTGTAGAATCTACATCATTACATAAATTTAAAACAGAAATAGACAGTTTCCTAGAAGTAAAGGGAATTAAGGGTTACGGGGAGCGGGCAGGAATTTGGACATGAGTCTAGGTTCGGATCGGTCATGGACCTATGGGTAGCGGAGCGGGCCCAGGGGCCGTGTAGCCTGATCCTGCTCCTATTTCGTGTGTCTAATTCTGTTAGATTCAGGAGATGGTTCTGTGATAGTAGATTGGCGGTTAGGATCAGATCAGCCATGATCTTATTGAATGGCGGAGCAGGCTCGAGGGGCCGATTGGCCTACTCCTGCTCCTATTTCTTATGTTCTTAGAAGGTGCTAATTCGGCTCATCCTGTCTATGCCTTAAGCACAAGTCTATATTAATTCACCTAATAAATAGCTACTGTATAAAGACAACTCTTTACTTTGTTAATCTATGTCTTTCCACAGTTCCAGTGCCAAGTTACAGTCTGCAGCTAACATCATTACCCTGTTCCCTTTCATCCATCCAAGAATCTACTCACATCCTGTGTTTGTACCAAAAAAGGATATTAATGGATTTTAAATCAGCTGTGAGTTTCATCATTTGTAATCTGTGCTACTTCAATATTACTTACCTCAATAAAGAATCTAATAAATAGGTCAACTCCTTGCTGCTCGAGTTCACATGATTAAGAGGGCAATAGAGTGAGGAAGCTCAATGTCCTTTCGAGGTTCCATGTAATAATGAGCAACGTTTATTTTCTAAACAGATCGATAATCCAGTCAGCTTGTTAATGTCGGTACTGTTCTCATAGTTCTGTGGATGTGGCTGACGCCGATCCCTAGTTTCCTGGGAATGGGCTGTTGACCATTGGCCTCGGACCATTGCCGTTCCTGTACGGATGGTGCTCACAGGATCCCGCAAGGTCGGGAATTCATAATCATAATCATAATCATCTTTATTGTCATTGTTAATGCACAAGTGCAGTACAACAAAATGTAGGCTTGCGGCTTCCGAGAGTGTACATTTAGGTTAAGACATTTAAACATTCAACATTCATTTGGCTTGTAATACATTAACATAAACATAATAAAGTGCATTGACAGATGTGCAGGCATTCGAGTTTATTTGTGGAGTTCAGTAGGATGACAGCCCTGGGAAAGAAGCTGTTCCTAAATCTGGTCGTTCGGGTGCGAATGCATCTGTAGCGTCTCCCAAACGACAGGGGGGCGAACAGACTGTGGCTGGGGTGGGTAGGGTCTTTGATGATGGTCCGTGACCTCTGTAAACAGCGTTTCTGGTATATGTGCTCGGTAGCCGGGTGCCGGTAAGGCATTGGGCAGTTTTGACTACCCGCTGCAGGGCTTTCCGGTCATAGGAGCTACAGCTGCCATACCATACTGTGATACAGTTCGTCAAGATGCTCTCTATTGTGCAGTGGTAACAGTTAGAGAGGATCAGGGGTGACAGGTTACATCCCTTCAGCCTCCTTAGGAAATATAGGGGCTGCTGGGCCTTCTTCACCAGAGAGGAGGTATTGAGGGACCAGGAGAGGTCTTCCGTGATGTGGACTCCGAGGAACTTAAAGCTGTCCACCCTTTCCACCACAGCCCCATGGATGTGGATGGGGGTGTGACTTCCGCCTTTCGACTTCCTGAAGTCCGCAATGATTTCTTTGGTTTTCTTGATGTTAAGGGCCAGGTTGTTATCGGCGCACCACTTCACGAGATGCTGGACCTCCTCTCTGTAGGCTGACTGATCGTTGTTGGTGCATCAGTGAGGGTGACGGGACGACCGTGTGCATGTTCAGGTCAGGACGGTTGGCGAGTTGGAGATAAATGTGCGACCACGACATTGCTGCTCTTGTCGTTCTCGGTGAAGTGGGGGGCAGGGGTTGGAGCCGCGGGCCAATAACTTTGGTCCAGTTACTGCAGAACTTCCTGTAGACCGGAGTTACAGCAGTCACAGGGCACATGTGCAGCAGGCGATGCAGCAAACAGGCCGACACTCACCCCTGGAACTCATGTAATATTCCACAATTCCAGCGGTTTAGTTTATTGAAATAAGTTGCATAAAACACGACAAGTTTAGACACGCTTGACCTTAATTTGTTTGTTTAAAGGACTGTAACAAATTCCACTCCCACAGCACATTAGCTGCATCCCGGGAGATTCCCTTTTTGGTACAAATAACGGCGGCTCTGGGTGAATATTGTCCGTGTCACTGCCACAAACGGGACTGCCCACTTGCCATTGCTCCCTGCTCCCAGAAAATGGAAATACCAGTCATCCTGCAGATAGTCTTCAGCTACTATCACGTCCTTGCGTTCTTTGGACTTCCTGGTGAGATTTCAAACCAGATGTGTTGTTTTCTGTTTGACTGCCGGGTTGTTCTTTTTGTCTGCCTGATATTGTAACGTGGGTTCTTTTCTCCTCTGGTGCAGTTCATGATTCCTTTTATTATTCTAATAAGGAGAGTGGCTCCATTGATCATATTTATGGTTTATGATGTCCTTTTTGCATCTATATTATGTTCTGAGCTCCGAGGGAATCATTTTATTCTGAATATATTCCTCCTGATTCAGGACCCCGCAGAATGGAATGGAAAGACCCTAGGCAAGACGGAGGGTCAGAGGGATCTGGGTGTACAAGTACACAGATCCCTGAAGGTGGCGGAACAGGTGGATAAGGTGGGAAAAAAGGCATATGGGATACTTGCCTTTATTAGCCGAGGCATAGAATATAAGAGCAAGGAGGTTATGATGGAGCTGTATAAAACACTGGTTAGGCTTGAATATTGTGTGCAGTTCTGGTCGCCACACTACAGGAAGGATGCGATAGCTTTGGAGAGGGTGCAGAGGAGATTCACCAGGATGTTACCAGGGCTGGAGCGCATCAGCTATGAAGAGAGACTGGGCAGATTGGGTTTGTTTTCCTTGGAGCAGAGGAGGCTGAGGGGGGACATGATTGAGGTGTACAAAATTATGAGGGGCATAGATAGGATGGACACTAAGAAGCTTTTTCCCTTAGTAGAAGGGTCAATAACTAGGGGGCATAGATTCAAGGTAAAAGGCGGGAGGTTTAGAGGGGATTTGAGAAAGAACTTTTTCACCCAGAGGGTGGTTGGAATCTGGAACTCACTGCCTGAAAGGGTTGTGGAGGCTGGAACCCTCACAATATTCAAGAAGCATTTGGATGAGCACTTGAAATGCCATAGCATACAAGGCTATGGACCAAATGCTGGACTATGGGATTAGATTAGACAGGGCGTGATGGCCGGCGCGGACACGATGGGCCTCTATCCGTGCTGTATAACTCTATGACTCTATGAACTTTAGATTCACTTATTTACTGTTCCGAAACCCATGAGTTCTTGTCCAATCATCTCTTTGCAGAGAGAGAGGAACCACGGACAGCATGGAAGGAAGTGCACCCTCTTATCTACACTGGGGTCTTCACACACACCCTGCTGTGATAAATAGCCTGCCTGGCATCGCTCTGTGTCTCTCACTAGTGTGTTTAAAAGCTTCTGTATTATATCATTCTGCATAATGTCAATTAGCTATCTCTGTTGAATAATCTATACATGCTTACCCTTACACACTCCATGTTCTAATGGCCCCGTGTGTGAAATGAGCCGACTGACTCCACCTTCAATCTTGTATTTACTGAGTCCTAATGACCTGATTGACAAACTGTTAGCAACAAGCACGTATTATTGACATTCTCAGATTCATCCATAAATATTAACCTAATTTCTTACTGTCAATGTTAAATCGAGATATAAAGGCTCAGATTTACCATTGAATATTTCTCAGCATGTGTCAGTGTTTCGTCGTGCTCAACCTATCCCATACTGACCCATTTACCCCATCTATTCCCATTCTCCCCATCCTGCCCCATCCTGTCGCATTCTCCCCATCCTGCCCCATTCTCCACATCCTGTCCCATTCTCCACATCCTATCCCATTCTCCCCATCCTATCCCATTCTCCCCATCCTATCCCATTCTCCCCATTCTGTCCCATTCTCCACATCCTATCCCATTCTCCCCATCCTATCCCATTCTCCCCATCCTGCCCCATTCTCCCCATCCTGTCCCATTCTCCCCATCCTGTCCCATTCTCCCCATCCTGCCCCATTCTCCCCATCCTATCCCATTCTCCCCATCCTGCCCCATTCTCCTCACCCTGTCCCTAGCCCCATCCTATCCCATTCTCCCCATCCTGTCCCATTCTCCACATCCTATCCCATTCTGCCCATCCTATCCCATTCTCCCCATCCTGCCCCATTCTCCTCACCCTGACCCTAGCCCCCATCCTGTCCCATTCTCCCCATCCTGTCCCATTCTCCCCATCCTGCCCCATTCTCCCCATCCTATCCCATTCTCCCCATCCTGCCCCATTCTCCTCACCCTGTCCCTAGCCCCATTCTGTCCCATTCTCCCCATCCTATCCCATTCTCCCCATCCTGTCCCATTCTCCCCATCCTGTCCCATTCTCCCCATCCTATCCCATTCTCCCCATCCTGTCCCATTCTCCTCACCCTGTCCCATTCTCCACATCCTGTCCCATTCTCCTCACCCTGTCCCTAGCCCCCATCCTGTCCCATTCTCCCCATCCTGTCCCATTCTCCCCATCCTGTCCCATTCTCCTCACCCTGTCCCATTCTCCCCATCCTGTCCCATTCTCCCCATCCTGCCCCATTCTCCCCATCCTGTCCCATTCTCCCCATCCTATCCCATTCTCCCCATCCTGTCCCATTCTCCCCATCCTGCTCCATTCACCCCGGCCCTGTCCCATTAACCCCATCATGCCACAACCTGCTCCACTCTGCCCACGCTGTCGATTCTGTCACATCCTGTACCAGGTGATGCACAAATATCAACATCTTAAACTGATCCCCATTTGCAAACATTAGTTACTGCTTCACAGATGGAGTATTACTCCTTCAACCACGCTGCCCTGTTACTAATCGAGTTCTCAATTCATTGCAGCATTTTGTTATCTATCCTATTAAAGTGTAACCTTGCTCCTGATTTTTGCCATCTTTCTCTTTCCTCTACAGCGAATTTACTGACGATCGTCATTCTCTTCAGAGGCAACTGTGGTCTTTCTAAAGGTGTCACTCTCTACCTATTGGCCATGACCACAGCGGATCTGCTGGTTATCGTTTCTAATGTAATGGTCGGTTATATTCTGTGTTACTATTTCCCAGGTTCATTCCTGCACTACACAGCCGTGCGTTCCTTGAACGAGGTTATCAACTATGTGTCCATTGACTGCTCTGTCTGGTTCACGGTCGCTTTCACTTTTGATCGATTTGTGGCCATTTGTTGGCAGAAGCTGAAACCTAATTATTGCACTGAGAAAGCGGCGGCGGTGGTTATATGCACCTTGTGCGTTGTGTTCTGTTTAAAAAACCTCCCCTTGTACTTCGCCTTTCAGCCAGTCTCTATAATTGATGACACAGAGTGGGGAGCTGGCTTCAAACCCAGCTACCACGAGCAACCTGGCTGGCTGGCGTTTGACTGGCTCGACACAATCCTCTGCCCACTGCTGCCGTATTTTCTGATTTTATTCTTCAATGCTCTGACCATAAGGCATGTTTTGCTGGCCAATGCAATCCGTCGTGCACTTCGGGGGAAGTGCTCGAGTGGTAATGACAGTGATCTAGAGACCCAGACCCGAAGAAAATCCATCATTTTACTCTTCACCATTTCTGGCAGTTTCATCGTGTTGTGGATGCCTTATGTTACGTTTTTCCTGGTTTCCCGGATCATATTGAAGCATTACGACCCTAGAGATTACAACGACCCTTTCTTTATCGCTGATCACACTGGTGAAATGTTTCAACTGCTTAGCTCCTGTACAAACACATGTATTTATGCGCTGGCTCAGACTAAATTCAGAAAAGAGTTGCTTAAGGTGGTAAAATATCCATTTACTCTAATTGCTAAGTTGATCAAATAAGAAAGGACACTTTCTGCTGTCAGTGTTGAAATGGACTTCCAGGGTGTCGCGTCACTCCTGCACTCATCTCTCACTTGGAGCCAGATGGATGATGAGGCACCACCCTCTGTGAGTGCCACTGGTTTATAGAGTCAATGCGGCACAGACGGAGGCCATTCGGCCCTTCGAGTCCATGTCGGCTCTCTGTAAAGATACCCAGTCAGTCCCATTCCCCCGCTCTATCCCCGTAGCCCTGTAAGATTATTCCCCTCGGGTGACTTTCCAATCTCCCTTTGACAATAGTGATTGTCTCCGCTTCCACCACTTCTGTGGGCAGCGAGTTCCAGGTCCTCACCACTCGCTGGGTAAATATGTTTTTCCTCACTATCTCATGCACAGAATCTGAAATCTGTGTACCCTAGCCCTTAAACCATCAACTAGTGGGTACAGCCTTTCCTTGTCCAGCCTATCCGAACCTGGCATAATCTTGTAAACCTCAATCTAATCAACCCACAACGTCCTTTGCTATAAAGAAAGGAACTCCAGCTGCTCCAACCTGTCCTTGTAGCTCAGATCACCCATCCCCGGAACCAATCTCGTCAATCTGCTCTGCGCCCTCTCAATGGCCTTCACATCCTTCCTAAATTGTGGTGACCAGAACTGGATGTTGTGGACTAACCAGAGCTTTATAAAAGGTTCAGCATAACTTCGCTACTTGTGAAATCAATTACTCTGTTTATGAAGCCCAAGATCCCATGTGCTCTGTTAACTACTCTCTCAATATGTCCTGCCACCATCAGGGACCTAGGCACATGTCCCTCTGTCCCTGCACACTCTTTGAAACTGACCATTCAGTGTATATTGCCTCTCCCTGTTCCTTCTGTGAAAATGCATCACCTCACACTTCTCTGTATTAACTTCCATCTGCTACACGTCTTCCCATTCTGCTAGCCTTTCTATGTCCTGTTGCAGTCGATCGGTATCATCAACACGGTTTCTCCAATATCGCAATTTTCGAAATGAAATATTTATACTAAAATAAATAACTCATTGTTATTTAGTTAGTACCTTTTTCCCAGCTCAGGACATCCCCAATGGGATTTGAAGCCAAGTTCGGGGTCACAGGCAGCACGAGCCGAGCGTGGGGATGGAGCCGAAGACATCAGAAACTATCAGTCGCGGTCACTGAGACGTGCACAAGTACTGCGGCATTACCCACTGCAGGACAAAGGGCAAAGGCGGGTGGCTATTGTAATGATCAATAACATGTCATTCTATAGTGGACACTAGGTGGAGCTGTAGAGCTGTATATAGCTGTATGTATAAGACTACACTACCCAGCTGTATGTATATTAAGACTACATTACCCATGAGGCACTAGGCTACCCACAAGGCAGCAGTCAAGATGGATGCCTCTACAGATACTGTACCTAGTCCACATGTGCTCAATAAAAGTGTCTAGCAAAAGCTAGCTGTGTTCATAAGAAGAATGTCTACTTATTAATGAACATAAGGGCTATATTTGTGTGAAGTCAGGTCGGCCATGTTTGTCTGAGTTACTGTGTGTCGACCACGATTGTGTGCTGTGTGATGCGGCGGCCATGATTGCCTGAAATTTTCGACCGTGTTTGATTGACATCAGGTCGGCCATGTTTGTATGCCTTGCGTTGGGTCACCCATGATTGTGTGATGTACGGTGTATCGGCCATGTTTGTGTGACGTGTGGTCTAAATAGTACGAAGCAGTACATAAGATTTACAGCAGACTAACTGAATGTGCGACCCATATGGTCTGTGCTGGAGTTTATGCTCTACACGAGCCTCCTCCCACCCCTCTTTAACACCCAATTGAGATCCTACATGCAGAATTCGGTAAAAGTATCCTCCGGACTCAAAGGAAAACAGTAAACAATGCATGCAGGGCAGAACTAGGCCAATACCCATTAATAATCACTATCCAAAAAAGAGCCACCACATTTTGGAAACACCGAGAAATGAGCAACCCCCAATGCTATCACTACGACGCCCTGAAATGCCAAGAGATGACCATAAAGAAGAATACCCTCAGTCAACTAGTCCTGGGACTCAGTGAAGTAACTACTAACACTACTAACAATAACCAGCCCCAGGACAGTGACAGCGTAACACAAAGTATTCGACCCAACACAATCGTCGCAAAGCAAAAGGAAAAATATCTGACATATTGGGCAGAAACAACAAAAACCCAAAGCAAACTCAATTGCTACTTGGCCCTAAACAGACAATACAACATAGCTGATTACCTGACCATGGTAAAGGACAGCAAACTGAGAAAAATCTTGACAATGTGCAGACTTAGTGAACATAGCCTGGCGATCGAAAAAGGTAGACACAGGCAGACTCGGCTACCAAGAGAGGACAGGATATGCTCTCACTGCAGTCAGGGAATGGGGGAGACAGAGATGCACTTCCTCACAGCTTGTAGAAAATATCAGGGCATAAGGGAGAATTTCTACCCAAAATTTACAAAAATATGCCCGGAATTCAGACATTTGAATAACGACCAAAAACTCCCATACCTACTAGGGGAAGAGAGAGATTGCGTAACACTAGCGGCACACTATGTTACAGCTTGCCATAAACAGAGGGACAACCAGTAAATATAAGAGTATATATAAATTATATGAAAGTATATTTATACACTCATATGTTTATACTCTGTACGGATAGATCTGTATTTTTGTGAACAAACATGAATGTTTTCCGATGCTTTGGCAACATAAGATGTAACTTGTCATGCCAATAAAGCGATTTGAATTGAATTGAATTGAATACATCCTTCCATTCATTCTTACTCATGTGCTTATCTAGTATAAACTTAAATGCATCTTTGCTATGCGCCTCAACTGATCCCTGTGTTATCCACTTCCACAATCTAACCACTCTCTGGGTTAAGAAGTCGCTCCTGAATTCCATTTGGTATTAATAAGGGACTATTTTATATTTCTGGCCCTACAGTTGCTCCCGATCAAACACTTTCATTATCGTAAAGAGCTCGATGAGTTCACCCCTCGGTGTTCTCTTTGCTCCAACCTGATGAGCTTTTCTTGATAGTTGGAAACTCTCACTTCTGGTATCATACTAATAAATCTACCTTGCACCTTGTCCAGTTTCTATAGATAATTTTTATAATATACAGACCGGAACTGTTCACAGAACTCCAAGCGTCTGAGGCTGCAGCGGGTGATTGGCGAGAGTGGGTGGAACAGGTGGCCCGAATGCCGTTGCTTTTCGCCACCTTCTCACTCCAGGAGACGAGGAACAGCGAGACGCTGACGGGTTTGTCGCTGTGGCTGAAATGCTGCTTCGAACTGTCGCTATTCATGGAGGTAGTATAGATGCATAGAAGCATCGAAGACAGGAGCAGGAGTAGGCCGTTCGGCCCCTCGAGCCTGCTCCGCCATTCAATGAGATCGTGGCTGATCAGCCAAATTCAGTACCCTGTCCCTGCCTTCTCCCCATGTCACTTGATCCCTTTAGCCTCAAGAAATATATCCAACTCTTTCTTGAATATACTTAATGAACTGGCCTCCACCGCCCTCTGTGGCAGAGAATTCCACAGGTTCACCACTCTCTGGGTGAAGAAATTCCTCCTCATTTCAGTCCTAAATGGCTTACCCCTTATCCTTAGACTGTGACCCCTGGTTCTGGACTCCCCGGCCATCATAAGCATCCTTCCTGCATCTAGTCGGTCCAGGCCTGACAGAATTTTATAGGTTTCGATGAGAGCCACTCTCAATCTTCTAAACTCCAGTGAGTATAAGCCCAATCGACACAATCTCACCTCATACGTCATTCCTGCCATCCCAGGTATCAGCCTGGTGAATCTTCGCTGCACTCCCTCCATGGCAAGAACGTTCTTCCTCAGGTAAGGGGACCAAAGCTGCACACAATACTCAAGGTGCGGTCTCACCAAGGCCCTGCACAACTGTAGCAAGACATCCTTGTTCCTGTACACGAACCCTCTCGCGACGAAGGCCAACATACCATTTGCCTTCTTAACCGCCTGCTGCACCTGCATGCTTACCTTCAGCAACTGGTGCACAAGAACACCCAGGTCTCTTTGCACTTCCCCTTCTCCCAATCTATTGCCATTCAAATAATAATCTGCCTTCCTGTTTTTGCCACCAATGTGGATAACCTCACATTTATCCACGTTATAGTGCATTGGCCATGTTTCTGCCCAATCACCCAATCAGTCCAAATGGTAGTGGATACAGGACCCTTTAATGATTTCTCCTAAATCCACTGAAACCCGTCGGAAATCAAATCAAATCAACTTTTATCGTCATCGTTAGCGCACGAGTGCAGTACAACGAAATGTAGGCTCGCGGCTCCCGAGAGTGGACATTTAGATTAAGACATTTCAACGTTCGACATTCACTTGGCTTGCAATACATTAACGTCAACATAGCCGTGATAAAGCGCATCGGCAGATGTGCAGGCTTTAGAGTTTATTTGTGGAGTTCATTACGACGACAGCCCCGGGAAAGAAGCCGTTCCTAAATCTGGTCGTACGGGTGCGAATGCATCCGTAGCGTCTCCCAGACGGCAGGAGGGCGAACAGACCGTGGCTGGGGTGGGCAGCGTATTGTCCGTGTGTAGCTAAAGACACTGAAGACAGGAGTTGGTTCATAGGTATTTACTAAGCAAGTCTGGGGGGGCGGTTTCTAAAGGATATACACAATACACAGGCTTATATAGCCAAGTGGCAATTACCGGCATTACGCACACCTGGGGCTCTTAAAGGCACATACACCACAATTCCTCCCCTTCTAGCTAACTAGTACATCATATTTTAAGTAATTATTAATTACATGTTATATGCAAAATAATATACATTGCTGTATTAATTAATTATAAGTTAGTCTCTCAGGAGGCTTCCTGACTCGGTCCGGATAACGCCTCGGGGGTGTAGTAGTTTCTGGTGGTGTAGTAGGTTCTTCTGGCAAGGCTGAGTCGGCTTGAAGGCCAGTGTCGGGTTCATCGGGCTCCAGTATCACCGGATCGGAGGTAGATATGGGTATCTCTACTTCATCGTTAGATGTATAGAGTGGTGGTGTAGGTTGTCCCTTTTCGGATGACTTGATGATTTGGTCAGCATGGCGCCTTATTATGCTGTCTCCGATGTCCACGGTATACATCAGTGGTCCTAATCGTGTGCAGATAGTTCCAGGCTGCCATTTCTCGGTACGGTAGTCCCGGGCCAAAACCGGTTGGCCTATCTGGAAGGCCCTAGTTGGCCTTTCATTCATGCCCTGAAACGGCCGGTTCTCCACGTCCCTTCGGATGTTGGGCTTGACCAAATCCAGCCGGCATCTTAGGTTTCTATTGTAGAACATCATGGCGGGAGTTTGGTTAGTAACCATATGCGTTGCATTCCTATATGCAAATAAGAAGTTATCCACCTTGTGCTGAAGTTTTATGTCTTCATTACCCATGGCCTTGATGGCCTTCTTGAAGGTCTGGACAAACCTTTCAGCCAATCCATTGGTGGTGGGATGGTATGGGGCGGACGTGTAGTGCTTTACCCCATTGTTCTTTAAGAACTTTCTGAATTCTTCGGACACAAATTGCGGTCCATTATCAGAACATATCTGCTCCGGCAGCCCATTCCTGGCAAATATGGTCCTTAATACTGTGATGGTTTTTTCCGTGGTGGTGGAGGACATCTTTATTACCTCCGGCCACTTGGAGTGTGCATCAACTGCGATTAAGAACATTGAGTCCATAAATGGACCAGCAAAGTCGATGTGCACCCTTTGCCAGGGAGATGAGGGCCACTCCCATGGATGTAGAGGGGCCTGTGGCGGAGCATTTTGGACCTTCTGGCATCCTAGGCAGCTCTTGGTCATGTCTTCGATGTCTCCATCGATACCTGGCCACCATACAAACGCCCTAGCTAGGTTCTTCATTTTCACTCCACCCAGATGCCCCTCGTGAAGCTCCTTTAGTACTTTATCCTGGAGTTTGGGTGGAATCACCACTCTGGATCCACACATCAAGGTTCCTCGGCACACTGACAGCTGTTCTCTTCTTTGCGAGAATGCTGGCAACAGTGGTTCGCCATGTGCTGGCCATCCCTTCACTGTTAAATCATAGACCCGTGAGAGAGTAGGGTCATTTCTTGTCTCCCTTTCAATGGCAGAATTTGTCACCGGTAGACATTCCACTATGGTAGAGTGGAATATCTCTACTGGGTCTACTGTAGGTGCCTCTTCTATCGTTGGCAACGGTAGGCGTGATAAACCGTCAGCATTCCCATGCTGTTTTGACCCTTTGTATTCAATGTTGTATTGGTGTGCCCCTAGAAAAAGGGACCACCTCTGTAGTCTTTGTGCCGTCATAATGGGGACCCCTTTTTTAGGGTTGAATATGGAGATTGTAAGATTCGCAATTTTCAGCAAAAATCACGCAAGAAAACTGGATAAAATAAGACTGTTTATTGACCAAAGTAAGCTTGCACAGAAAAACCTTTGATAAAAGGGCATACAAAATGGCCGCCAGGCCCCGTGATCAGTTTATGAACCATTTTATTTCTGTTACTGCAAGCCAGACAGGCTTGTGGATTGAAGACAGTGAGCCCACGAAAGCCAGTCTCTGGGAACCGAAACTCAGAGCAACAGCATACATATTCAATGGATTACAAGTACAGGATGGGGCCCATCAAGATATGGGCGGACAATGTAAAAACACTTATACCCATTTATCGTACAAAGGAAAAACCGTTTAGCAGCCATCAAGGAAAATGTCCGGACCGATCAATATGCGAACCGAGCCACGGTGACAATGCAAAAGACATTGAAAGACATTATCGGCCAGGAAGGCCAGTTTAAGTTATCACCGGCTCCGTTACAAGACAAAGCGCCCCTGCAGAGATTTCTGCCCGCCAAAATTAATACAAAGACAGGACTATGATTTGGCGGGAGATAAGACTGTCCCAAAAGAGTATAACTATGGATTGAAAGTCCATCGAAGAAAGGGGAAAAACTTCGGACTCCGGGTTACTTGAACAACTTCTTCTTCGCTGCCACGGCTTCTTGTTGGGCGACTTCAGGCTTCCATTTCTTCAAGAACTTTCTTCTACGAGGAACGAACGAAGGGCGGACGGTGCCCGGATCGGCGCCTCTTCCACTTCGGCAGATCGATGAAAACGTTTTCATTTTTTTTTTAAAGACGGACGGTTTCGGTAAAAGGACAACGTGGTCGGTGTTCAGCCAAACAAGGCTCGGCCACGACGAGAAGACGACGAGGGTGGCCCGGGTACTGGGGTCGGGAGATCATCGACGACCCAGGCCGACGGAGAAGAAACCCTCTGGAGAACCGGCGATTGATGCCACAAGATTCTCCCAAGTGCATAGCCTGCATCTGGGTCTGCTCCATGAACCCAAATTGACTTGGTGGATCTCAACCTTAACGAGCGCTCATCGAGGCTGGGTCTACCCCACCGCCTCGAGGGAGGAGAGAATATCGACTGCGCCAGAAGTTTCCAAATCCACGTGACGACGGAAAGCGGTGCCAAAAAGGCTGCGAACCCCCTTTCTCGCGATTTCGAGAGTGGTGAGCATGATCCCAAGTTCCCCAGGTCGAAACTTAGTTTAGGTATAGGGGAGGGAGTTAAGGGAAATCGTAATGTGTTTCCCCTTTTTCGATGTGCCGTGTGTTCCCCATTTCCATAGAGTCAAGTTCATAAATTTGTGCATGATTGTAGTAACTTTAATCTGTGCCTTTGACATGTATTTTGTAATGCATCAAACTGTTTAAAAATAAAAGCATCCATTTCGTGCTATTCAACCTGGTCTATTGAGTTCTTTCTCTGCACTACTGTTCTCTGCACCTAAGTCCAAGGTCTAGAACCGTAGGGGGGGAGTGGGTCGAACCACTCAAGGGCAATTATTGCACGAAGCCTGGCAGGAGACCAGAAAGAGCAAGAGAAACCCCCTACAAGATGAGGGGTTGATGGTCAGTCAGCAAGGTAAATTTTTGTCCGTGTAGGTAATGGTTGAATTTCTTCACTCCCCATACCAGGCTGAGTGCTTCCCTGTCTATCTGGGCATAGTTACGCTCAGCTGAGTTCAATGAGCGTGACGCAAAAGCTATCGGTCGTTCCGAGCCATCAGGGAATCTATGGGACAATACCGCTCCTATGCCATAAGGGGATGCACCGCACGCCAGTCTGATTGGTAGTGATGGGTTGTAATGAGCCAAAATTTTCTCGGATGTGATTAAGTGTTTACATTTATGGAAGGCACATTTACAGTCTTCGTTCCATTTCCAAATCACTCCTGTCTGTAGAAGACCATTAAGAGGGTGTAGAATAGTTGATAAGTTCGGTAAAAATTTATGATAGTAATTTATTAATCCCAGGAATGACCTGAATTGTGAAACATTTTCAGGTGCTGGGGATTTTATAACTGCTTCAATTTTTTCAGGTGACTTATGCAACCCTTCCTTATTAATTATGTGGCCACAATATGATATCTGATTTTGGAAAAATTCGCACTTGGGGCGATTTGCTCGTAGGCCCCGTTCTTTCAGCTTAGTGAGCACCTGCTCCAAATTGGCAAGGTGCTCGTTGTCGTTTTCTCCTGTTATAAGGATGTCGTCTAGGTAGCATTGAGTCCCCGGAATCCCTTGCAGGACTTGCTCCATAGCTCTTTGCCAGATAGCTGGAGCTGATGCTATTCCAAAAACCAGTCGATTGTACTGGTACAGGCCTTTGTGTGTGTTTATTGTGAGATACTTTTTAGAGGTCTCCTCAACCTCCATCTGTAGATATGCCTGTGCCAAGTCAATTTTTGTGAAACGTTTCCCTCCGGATAGTGAGGCGAAAATATCTTCTATCCTCGGAAGAGGATACTGTACCGTGTGAAGGACCGGGTTTACAGTCACCTTAAAGTCCCCACAGATGCGAATTTTTTTTCTGTTCCTCAGAGTTATTTTTCAATGTTTTTTTCATAACTGGAACGATGGGTGTTGCTCATTCGCTCCAATCTATTTTGGATAATACGCCTGCCTTTTCCAAATTCTTCAGCTCTGCCTCGACTGCCGGACGTATTGCGTATGGCACCGGTCTTGCCTTAAAAAATTTTGGAATTGCTGTATCTTCCACTTTTATTGAGGCGGTGATGCCTTTCAAGGTTCCTAGTTTCTCTTGAAACACTTCTTTGGCGTTGGCCAAGATGTCTTTTAATCGTTCAGGTATGATGTCATCATTGTTTTTTTCCTTACTGGTCACCGTCAGTGCCTGAATGGAGTGCCAGTCTAAACGTATCTTCCTCATCCATTCACGTCCCAACAACAGTGGACCACCATCTTGTAGAATGTATAAATACAACTTTTGTATTTCTTTGCCGTTGTATACCACAGGCACCCTTATTTTTCCTTTGGGGTAGACTTTCTGCCCCGTATATGTTTTTAAGATAATGGATGTGTCTTTTAGAGGTATATGCGAAAATAGCCTCTCGTAATCTCGTCGATTTATTACGGTTAGAGCTGATCCTGTATCTAGCTCCATTTTAACTGGGGACCCTGCTATTGTGAGGGTAACCCAAATGGTTTGGTAATCCTCTTTGGCAAGTACATTATGTAATTTGAGACAGCTTAGTCTCTTGTTTCCGGAGTCGCTATCGTTATTCTGGTCTTCGGAGCTATTGTCCGTCATCATTTGTACCTTCCTGTACTTTTCTTTATTGATTTTTTGTTTTCTGTCAGTGGATTTATTTTGTCCAGATTGGCATACCCGTGCAATGTGTCCAATCTTGCCACATTGCCTGCATGCTTTGCCCTTGAACCAGCAGTCCCTCTGGTTATGGGTGGATCTGCCGCAGCGATAACATCTTCCGAACTCCTGTGTCATTTCATGGGTGCTGAAGTCCTGTGTCTCTTGTTGTATCTCTGCAGCTCCTTTTGCTGCTGCTTCGTATGATACAGCCATACTGAAAGCTTTGTCCAATGTTAAATCTTTTTCAGAAAGCAGTCTTTTTTGTGTTCCTTCACTTAAGAGACCGCAAACAAATTTGTCTCGAAGATAATCCGATAGTCCTGCTCCGAATTGGCAGTACTTTGATAGCTTTCTTAATTCGTTTAGGTAATCAGCGTTACTTTCATTCTTGTGTTGATTTCTCTTGAAGAACTTGAATCATTCCGCTATCAGCAGCGGTGTTGGGTTTAAATGCTCCTGCAGGGTATCAACAATTTCTTTAAAAGTCTTGTCCTTTGGTTTGGCTGGAGTGGTTAAATTTCGTAACAGCCAGTATGTCTTCGCGCCAATTAAGTTCAGAAGTACTGAAGCTTTTTTTTCATCTGTTATTCCATTTGCAGTGCAATAAACCTCTACTCTTTCCACGTATGTGGTCCAATCTTCTATTTCGCCATCAAAAGCCTCAATATTACCAGATTTAGGCATTTCAGAAAAGATATGGCGCTTCTCGCGCTTTTTTTTTCTCTCTGTAGCAACGATATGGCGCTTCCCGCGCTTTCTCGCCGCTGCTACCGATAACAACGCTGTTTTACTGTGGTTTCCGTTTATTCACTGTTGGAGACTCGTTCCCGACGGAGGTCTAAACGCTGACCTGCTTGCCGCACCGGCCGTCTCTCGAGTGCACCCTCCCAGTCCGTTATTGCTTGCCTCCGATTTCGCTGCCTGTCTCAGCTGTAGAGCCCGCCGCTGGAGCTCCAGCCTGACGCCCAGGAAGGATTAGCGCAGTACCTGTCACCAGCTTGGCCAGCTGGTGAAACCACAGTTTCTCTTACTTCCTTGAGTCTTCTGGACGCTGGAGGAATCGATGTCCTTGAGGTGCTGCCGAATTGCAGGTAAGTCCGTTTCCACTTCGTCGCCACTGTAGTGTCCGTGTGTAGATAAAGACACTGAAGACAGGAGTTGGTTCATAGGTATTTACTAAGCAAGTCTGGGGGGGTGGTTTCTAAAGAATATACACAATACACAGGCTTATATAGCCAAGTGGCAATTACCGGCATTACGCACACCTGGGGCTCTTAAAGGCACATACACCATAATTGCTCTTAAAGGCACATACACCACAGGCAGGGTCTTTGACGACGGACCGCGACCTCCGTAAACAGTGTTTCTGGTATATGCGCTCTGCGGTCGGCAGCCGGGTGCCGGTAATGCGTCGGGCAGTTTTGACTACCCGCTGCGGGGCTTTCCGGTCACGGTAGCTACAGCTGCCGTACCACACCATGAGACGGTTCGTCAGGATGCTCTCTATTGCGCAGCGGTAAAAGTTAGAGAGGATCAGGGGCGACAGGTTACATCCCTTCAGCCTCCTTAGGAAGGACCGCCATCATTCATCCCCTTCAGCCTCCTGGAGGCGATGGGCATGAACGACGGTAGTCCTTTCTCCTGGGTGGAGAAGACTACCCAGTTAGCAGGGGAGACCCCGCAGGCTTTCGCAGACAGGTTGCGGCCTGTGTACAGGAGCGCCCGTAATGGGGATCTCGACCGGGTTAACACGAACCAGGACGAGCCGGTGAGCCGGCTCGCCGCCTCCGGAGTCCGGCGGCAGACAGCTCGCCACGGTTCAGAGCCGAGGCCGAGCTGCGGTTCGACCCAAAGGACCCCCCCGAGTCACCGAGGAGACAGCGGTCAGACAACTGACCCCGGCATACGGCGATGGTAGAGGGGCAGAAGAACCGCAAACAAAAGGAAAGGTTCACAAGTTAAAACCCAGCCGGCGTAAGCAGGAACGGCACCAGGAAGGGGATCACCCTTCCGACACGAGGCGTCACTGCTTCGGGCGTGGGAAAAGAGGGCATCGGAGAAGGGACCGTCGAAATCCTTGGAAGGATAGTGCGGGTTAAACTCCCCAGCTCCCGGCCCAAAGACAGAAACACCGACCTCTCCCCCCCCCCGCAGTCGATTCGTCCGTAGCTGCGCTTCGAGTTTGGTCGGCTGACCCGGGGAAGGTAGCCACAGCCACGGGTGCTTTAACCCCATCTGCCCCGTACAACCCAGACCTACGACTAGAGCCAGCGCAGCCCGTCGACTCGCGTCCCCTCAAATACGACGAGGGGGGGCAGGCCCCCGTGTTAAGACGGGAACGGAGACGGTGCAGGGGAGATATTCGGCGGACAACGGAGCTCCCGGCGCGGTGGTCCGTTCGGAAGACCCGACCGATTCACCCAGGTCTGAGGAGGTCCCGTCTAGCCTGGCGGGAGTCACAGGGAGCGAGCAAGCCGGGGAAAGGTCCAATCCATTGGCCATAGATTTAGGATCCCTCCCTACCACGCGGGAGGGCGGCCCAAGGACCGACGAGGTGGCCGAGCAGAGGGCTAGGGAAAGGAGAGTTCCGGGATCCCTGCAGAGCAGGTGCGGTAGCCGCAATCCGGGACAAGGGAGGCACACAGGGGGTGGCTTGGGCCCCCGCACCTAAAGCAGGTCCGAGCCCAGGATTCCGTCCTCAAGGCCATCCTGGTAAAGAGAGAGAGAACGGGGAGCCCGCAGAAGGCCTGTTCGGGGCAGCGGACGAGACTGGAAAACAGGCTGCCGGTTACATTGTCCGGCGTAAACTGTTTAAACCCGAGAAAGGGGAACGGCCAGCAAAGGCCGACCGCGTTCAAACTAGAGAGCATCAGCCTGCGGCCGCGGCAGACTCACAGACCGCAAAGGCGGGGGCGGCGGCTCGCGTCACCAGCGAGGCCCCCCCGCCAATTACTTGGGACACGTCCCCAGTGGCCGGAGCCCTAAGGAGGTTCTTATGTTCATTAATAACGAGACATTCTTATTATGAACACAGCTAGCTTCTAGCTAGTCATTTATTCGGTACACGTTCTCTGGGTACAGTATCTGTAGAGATGCAGCACGTGTGCTCCTGTGTGCAGGCTGCCATCTTGACTGTTGCCTTGTGGGTAGCCTAGCCTCATGGGTAACGTAGTCTTAATATAATATACAGCTGTGTAGCGTAGTCTTATACATACAGCTCTACAGCTCCACCTAGTGTCCGCTATAGAACGACATGCTATCGATCACGACAGAGGTCTCCCGGCATACCACCGCAGAAACTCCCATGGTCACCCGAGTGTCAATTTAAATGGATCCAGCCGCAGGAGCGCCCTTAACAGAAAGGGAAAAGCCAAAGGCCAGGGACCAGTCTAAGGACACAGATCCCCAGCCTACAGCCTCCAAAGGTGAGGGACTCACAGGAGAGGTAGCGTCGGGCAGAGAGAGAGAGAGAGAGAGTGAGAGAGAGAGAGAGAGAGGAGGGTCCCCAGCCTTTATCCCAACTCTCTGCCTTATCTTAGATAGCCGAGCCTCCACCCGCGCCAGAAGATGAGCCCAATCCGGTGATTTTTGTCATCCGGAGCGAGAATCTTTGGCGCGGCACCTCGTCAAATGCCCTTTCGGAAGTATAAAGACACGACGTCCACCGGTTCCCCTCTCTCCACCCTGTACGTTACTTCCTCCAAAAACTCCAGCAAATTTGTCAAACACGACTTCCCCTTCGTGAAACCGCGCCGAGTTTGTCCTATTAAATGACGTGGATCCAAACGTCCCATTACTGTCTCCTTAATAATGGACTCTAACATTTGACCGACCGCAGATGTCAGGCTAACAGGTCTACAGTTACCAGCCTTCTGCCTACGACCCTTTTTAAATAAAGGGTGTCACATTAGCAGTTTTCCAATCTGCCGGCACCTTTGCTCAGTCCAGTGAGTTTGGGACATTTATGACCAACGCATCCGCAATGCCTACCGCCACTTCCCTCAAGACCCTAGGACGCAAGCCATCAGGTCCAGGGGATTTATCCGCCTCGAGTCCCATTATTTGACCGAGTACCACTTCCTCAGTGATCTTCAGCGTATTGAGTTCCTCCCCCCCTAGAGCCCCCTGTTTGTCCAGTGTTGGGATCTTCTTCGTGTCCTCTACTGTAAAGACTGGAGACAAAATCATCGTTCAGTGATTTTGCCATCTCCATGTTTCCCACCATTAATTTCCCGGTCTCATCCTCTAAGGGACCAACATTGACTCGAGCCACCTTTTGTCTTTTGATATAACTGTAGAAACTTGGACTGTCTGTTTTGATCTTTTGGCCTAATTTACTTTCATCATCTATCTTCCCTTTCTTAATCAATCTTTTAGTTCTTTTTTGCTGTCTTTTAAAGGCTTCCCAATCCTCTATCCTCCCACTAGATTTGGCGACCTTATTGTAATGATATCAGCAAATAGTGATGTTATTTGCCTGTTCGACGACGATGCCTCAATAGCATGACGATTGCAGGTATCGATGACTTATACCTGACCGGCAGAGGTCACGTGACCGCGAGACGCAAGGCAGAGAGTTTCACTTTCAGTTTCATTCTCGATGCATCACAGCACGGTGTGTTCTGTAAAGGCTGTTCCAAAGAGTCGAATAGACTTTAGATTAAAAAGACATCTCTTTCAGAAATGAGTCGCTATTGAACCCACAAAGAAATCAAGACACTTACATGCCCTTGTTTTGAGTCGAATACTATCCTTCATTTCTGGACTTAGCCACGGATGGCTGTCTTTTCTCGGACACCCCTTTCTTCTCAGCGGAAGAGATTTGTTTGGCAAGTTGTCAAATAACTCCTTCGGTGCACACCGCCGATCTGCCACCGTTCCGCCCGTCTGAACGACCCGTCTATCTCGTCCTGCACACCGAGGCTACCCTCCTCGCTATCGACCGCCCGAAATAAAGAAGAGATTGGCCTTTCTAATCTAGGCTCGATTAACTTGAACAAATCCAGTAGCACATCTTTCAACACCCAGGCTCCGAGCATGACTGGAGAGAACCGAATTGAAGACGGCCACCACAAATCACCTGACATGAACTACCAATGAGTTGACAGCATATATCTCAAGGTGGAAACAAACAACCAATTACCAGACTTCTTACTAACACAGAGAACAACCACCACATTCACCAATCACAAGACTTCTTATTAAACATAGGAATAATCACCACACCACCCTGCCGATTTCGGCATCATCCGCGAACTTACCGATCGGACCTTTGACATTCACATCCGAGTCGTTAACGTAGACCACAGACAGATAGCTGGCAACTCGATATCTTCCCATCACAATCGCAAGGCTCGACTTTTCTCGTCAAGCTCGACCGAAAGACTCTCGTCGTAAAACTGAAAAAGACAACACAGAAACGGAAGCACACATTAGTATACAAGCGCATCACTGATACGCGTACACAAATCGAGGCACGCCCGAGCGACACAGTACATTTGGCACGTCAATGAGCAAACACGTGCAAACACAGCTTACTGCGAAGATACATTGAGCAAACCGGAAGGCATTCTCTTTCAATTAGCCCTGGAGAGAGTGCCTCAAAAGACAGCTACTAGTTAACCGGCCAGACAGAGAGCGAGCACTTCACGGCTAGCCGTGTAAGTTTGCTTGCAGAGAAAAAAGTGACAAACTCAACATTTCCTGCAACATACAGTGTACACTAATCATCGATAACATTCTCAAGTCCTTACAGACAAAGAATATCCAGGATTCGGGCACGGGAACCAGACAACTTCCCGGAGCACGTGCCGCCGTAGGTCTGCAGTTTACTCGACCGCACCGACGTAAGGATTTCGGGGGCTTCTTTGAACCGGTTTAAAGTAATTGTCCTGCTCTTGCAGCCTTTGCCTGCACATCAGACCAATTCCAATAAAACCACTTTGAAAACAGCGGTTTGGAATCGCGACCCCTCTTTTAGTTCCGAGCGGAGGAACTTATAATTAATGATATGAAAACGGAACAAGCGGTTTGGACGAGAGCGAAAAATCAAGCTTCATTAACTGAAAGAAACTACCATCACACTATCAAACTAGCCCACACGAACACAGTAAAATGGTAAAAGTATATAACAAGGGGGTACACACGGCAAAAAGGAGGGATACAATGGCTACAATGTTATTTAAACAATCTTAGCAATTCCCTTAAATCACCATCCCCCCTTTACTCCTGCTAGGTTGCCTTGTGTGGAGTCAGAAACTCTGCTCACATGTTGAGAGAGAGAGAGAGAGAGAGAGCTCACCTATGGTCCCAGGAAGTCAAGAGAGCGAGCTGGCTTCTCAACCTATCTTGATATCTGGCGAGCCCCCCCTGCCGTTCTACCTCGCAAGGGCTGCGTACAAAAATTCCCCACCCAAAAGGGTCGAAAGCTGTGATAGGCTAACTCAAAGTGGTTAGATTGAGTGAATGCGATTTGCAGAGCTCCCTGTGCTGAAACAAAAAGGGAGATACAGCTGCTCTATTGTCCAGCACTGGGTGATTGGAAACCCATTGCAATGTGAACGCTTCCCATTCAAGGTGCAAAAGTCTCTTCTGCAGTTTCAGGTGCATCTAAACAAATGCTAATAGCATTCAGTTGCTTTGTAAACAAAGCATTGTCCTTTGTCTTCATTGAACCTTACTTCCAGACACAGGAAGCTACATTCCAAGCCTTTTTGTCTCGGCCACGTGGCGACTGCCATTCGATCCCTGGAAATTTAAAAGCACATCGCCCAGGGATACTTTAATCCAAAAAAGGAATCTTCGGAACTGTCAATTATTGCGAAGTCTTACACATACTGCGCTCGACAGCACTCGACTGCACTTTGACCGCAGTCGCTAGGTACCAAAGAGCCAGCGGGTGGCAGCGCACAATGGGAATCGACCCAACTTACTGCAACCCCTGAATTCACTGGAAAACTCACATCAATCGCTACAGAGAGACAGCACGCCAGGAGTAATGCAGAGATGACAACCTTGGAGGTGCTGCTCTTTAATCTTCTACCTAGCTCCCTCAATTCTTGCCACAGGACCTCATCCCCGAATTCCCACACAGAGCGAGAGGAGCACGTCACGGGGCCGGGCTCTCCCGGCACGGCCCACCCCTGGAATCCACTTCAATTCAATTCATTCAATCCCACCAGTAAAGTCAGTCTCACCTGGTCTCCGGAGCCCCTCGCAGGCCCGCTGTGCTGCCGAAGCTCCTCGCCCTCGCCCTCGCCTCCCCTAACTCCCCCAACTGCCGGCACTCTGTTCGAACCCGCACTCCCTGCAGAACGCACTGGCGAGCCTCTCTTTATAGGCCCTGCAAGCCAGACTTGCTGAGCCCGACTGCAGGAGAAGCAGCTTCATCAGATGATTGCACTCGCCCTTGTTAACTGCCTTCAGCTGCACCGAGTTGCTTGCCTCTAGATTTAAGCCTTGCAGCGCCGGGACAGTGTCGAGGGAGCCTCCCTCTGCCTTTAACCCTTGCAGCGCCTGCCCCCCCGGGCGCGACCGACTTCCCTCTGCCTTTAACCCTTGCAGCGCCTGCCCCCCGGGTGCCATTGACTTCCCTCTGCCTTTAACCCTTGCAGCGCCTGCCCCCCGGGCGCGATCGACTTCCCTCTGCCTTTAACCCTTGCTGCGCCTGCCCCCCGGGCGCGATCGACTTCCCTCTGCCTTTAACCCTTGCTGCGCCTGCCCCAGGCGCGATTGACTTCACTCTGTCTTTAACCCTTGCAGCGCCTGCCCCGGGCGCGATTGACTTCACTCTGTCTTTAACCCTTGCTGTGCCTGCCCTGGGAGTATTTGACGGGACAGTGTAGAGGGAGCTCCGCTCTAGATTTAACCCTTGCTGTACCTGCCTTGGGCGTGATTGACGGGACAGTGTAGAGGCGGCGATGGGGGCTCTCTCTCTCACACACAGAGAGTGGGTACAGGGGGCGACGGGGGCTCTCTCTCTCTCTCTCTCTCTCTGAGAGTGGGTACAGGGGGCGATGGGAGAGAGGGACTGAGTGACACGAGTGAGTTTACAGATATCTTGCTGAAAGAGGCACTGAGAGACTCCAATCAGTGGACAGATCTCGCCCCGAGAGAGAGAGGGGCCGAGAGACACCGGTCAGCGGACAGATATCTCCCCGAGAGAGAGAGGGGCCGAGAGACCCCGGTCAGCGGACAGATATCTCCCTGAGAGCGAGCGACTGAGAGACACCAGTCAGCGGACAGATATCTCCCTGAGAGAGAGCGACCGAGAGACCCTGGTCAGCGGACAGATATCTCCCTGAGAGAGAGCGACCGAGAGACACCAGTCTGCGGACAGATATCTCCCTGAGAGAGAGCGACCGCGAGACACCAGTCAGCGGACAGATATCTCCCCGAGGAAGAGGGACCAAGAGACAAGAATTCTGCACCCGCTAAGCCTTTCGCACTCTGCCTATCCCGATTCATCTTGGGGAAGTGGAAATCCCCCACTATTATGGCCTTCTTCTTTTCGCACTTCTGAGATTTGCCTACATCTCTGTTCCTCCGTCTCCCCCTGACTGTCTGGGGACCTACAGTACACGCCCAGCAAAGTGCTCGCCCCCTTTTTGTTTTGAAGTTTGACCCAGACGGCCTCATTAGAGGAACCCGCTAGTATATCACCCCTCCTCACAGCAGTCATCGACTCCTTCGTTAATCTCGCGACACCCCCTCCCCTTTTGCAGCCCCCTCTGTCTCGGCCGAAGATTCTAGACCCTGGAATACGGAGCCGCCAGTCCTGACCCTCCCTCGACCACGTCTCCATGATAGCGGCAAGATCGTACTCCCACGTGTTCGACAACAACTTCAGTTCATCCACCTTATTCGCAAGACTCCTTGCATTCAAATAAATGCCTTCCAGCCTTGCCGTATTCCCTTTTGCCTTCATATATTTGCTCCGCCTTCCCAGCCGACTTGTTTTTTCCTCCCTCTTTGGCTGGAAATCACCCCCTACCATAGCTCCACTCTGTATCCCATTGATCGCTCCCTTTTAACCTCCGCTGCTTCTCCGGTCTCGGTTTGTGGAATTCGCTGCCCCAGAAAGCTGTGGAAGCTACATCATTCAATAAATTTAAAACAGAAAGAGATAGTTTCCTAGAAGGAAAGGCAATTAAGGGTTACGGGGAGCGGGCAGGAAATCGGACACGAGTCTAGGTTAGGGATGGTCACGGCCCTCTGGGTAGTGGAGTGGGCCCAGGGGCCGTGTAGCCTGATACTGCTCCTACCTGTGTTCTAATTCGGTGTTAGCTTTCAGGAGATGGTTTTATTCCTGTTCCTGGCTGGGGTGGAGATCGCCTTGACAGAAGGTAAGTACGATAGAAAATACAGGCACAGAGTGAGCTCCTGGAAGAATGTCGATCGCCTAGATGGCTCGGAGAGGAATCGCTCAGATTTCTGTCTCCCAAATTGGCCATTGGCTCTTTATCTGGTTTTTCGCCTCTCCCGGGAGATCACATGGGTTCGGCTGGATGCACAGTGATACGAGATTTGAGGTTACGATCAGATCAGCCGTGATCTTATTGAACGGCGGAGCAGGCTCGAGGGGCCGATCGGCCTACTCCTGCTCCTATTTCTGACGTTCTTATGTCAGTAGCTGCAGCCGGATGCATTTCTGGCACACGTCTCGGTCAGGGACACGGACTTGGACCCATCCTCTTTCAGAGCATTCACAGTCAAACCACAAACAACACTGTCAGATCACAGTCAAATTACTATGTCTCTTAAAAAGACAGAAACAAACAACACAGAAACACAACCCAGTAAACCGCACAACACCAAAACATCGTACAGATGGGCCAAAAACGACACGGAAAAAGACCAGAAAGCAATTAGCAATGAATCAACTCAAGCTCTCTCGGACACCTTTCCGGATAACATATACACTCACAATAAAGAAGGCGTCAACCGGGCAGTGAATAACCTCAGCAATATTTTGGATCATTTGGCAACAAGGTCAAACTTGAAAGCTCGCAAGAACAAACCCAAAACAAAAAACTATGAAAAATGCTTTGACCCAGATTGCCATAACATGAGGATAAAACTTAGAAAAATATCAAACCAAAAACACAGACATCCAGAAAACGAGGAATTACGCCTTACTTATTGTCAGACACAAACACAATACAGAAACACACTCAGAACCCAAAAAGAGCAAGATATTCAGAATACACTCAGCTCCATTGAGGAATCCATTGATTCCAATTGTTTCTGGGACAACTGGAAGACATTACACAGAAAACAACACGACGAATTGGCCATTCAAAATGGAGACACGTGGGAAAACCACTTGGAAAAATGAGAGCAGAAAAACACACTGAGGCCTGAGCGACACCAAATATGCAAAAAACTGGAAAAGCTAGAAATGGCCAGAAAAGATAACCAAAACCCGCTAGGCTCCATAATAACAAAAAAAGAACTTTTTGAAAAACTCAAGGACCTGCGACCAGGAAAAGCTTGCGGGCCAGACGGCATACGAAGCACACATTAAACACACAGACGATAAAATGAAACCGGCTATCCTGAAACTCTTCAACTTGGTTCTGAGTTGTCGGTGACTTCCCTGATATCTGGAACAAAGGACTCATAACGCCCATAGACAAAAGTGGGGACAAAGTCGACCCAAATAACTATCGAGGCATCTGTGTAAACATTCACCTGGGGAAGGTATTCTGTAGCATCATAAACAAAAGACTGATAAACTCCCTTGAGGAGCACAATGTCTGGAGTAAAAGCCAAATTGGATTCCTGCCAAACTATAGAACATCAGATCATATCTTGACCCTACAGACGCTCATCGACAAACACGTTCATCCAAACAAAAGCAAAATCTACGCATGCTTTATAGATTTCCAGAAGGCTTTCGACTCCACCCGGCACGACGGTTTATTCCTGAAACTTCTCGAAAGCGGGGTCGGGGGAAAAACATACGATGTCATTAAATCAATGTATACAAACAACAAACTTGCAGTTAAAATTGGAGACAAACAAACAAAATACTTCCCACAGGGGCGGGGGGTGACGCAGGGCTCGGCAATCTCACCGACACTCTTTAATATTTACATAAATGAATTGGCAAAACTACTTGAACAATTTACAGCACCCGGCCTCACCCTGTATGAATCCAAGGTTAAATTCCTCCTCTATGCAGACGACCTGGTTCTGCTGTCACCAACTAAGGAGGGTCTACAGCAGCACCCGGATCTGCTGGAGTCATACTGCCAGACTTGGGCCATGACAAGAAATCCCCAAAAAACCAAAGTCCTTGTGTTCCAGCAAAGATCCAGACATCAGGGACACAAAATAAATATCACACTAGGAACAACCAAAATTGAACAAACCACTAACTACACATGCTTGGGCTTAAAAATCAGTTCGACGGGAAATTTCAAACTGGCTGCGAATGAACTGAAAGAGAAAGCAAGAAGGGCTTTCTATGCCATTAAAAAATCAATCCAAATAGAAATCCCAATGAGCATTTGGCTCCAAATTTTCAAATCACTCATTGAACCAATTGCACTCTATGGCAGTGAGGTGTGGCGACCGCTAACATCACAAGAATTTGCAACATGGGACAAACACCCAATTGAGATCCTACATGCAGAATTCTGTAAAAGTATACTCCGGACTCAAAGGAAACCGTCAACAATGCATGCAGGGCAGAACTAGGCCAATATCCATTAATAATCACTATCCAAAAAAGAGCCACCACATTTTGGAGACACCTAGAAATGAGCAACCCCCAATGCTATCACTACAAAGCCCTGAAATGCCAAGACAGGACCATAAAGAAGAATACCCTCAGTCAACTAGTCCTGGGACTCAGTGAAGTCACTACTAACACTACTAACAATAACCAGCCCCAGGACAGTGACAGCGTAACACAAAGAATTCGAGCCAACACAATCGTCATTAAGCAAAAGGAAAAATGATCTGTCATATTGGGCAGAAACAACAAAAACCCAAAGCAAACTCAATTGCTACTTGGCCCTAAACAGACAATACAACATGGCTGATTACTTGAGCATGGTAAAGGACAGCAAACTGAGAAAATCTTTGACAATGTACAGACTTAGTGAACATAGCCTGGCGATCGAAAAAGGTAGACACAGGCAGACCCGGCTACCAAGAGAGGACAGGATATGCTCTCACTGCAGTCAGGGAGTGGTGGAGACAGAGATGCACTTCCTCACAGCTTGTAGAAAAGATCAGGGCATAAGGGAGACTTTCGACCCAAAATTCACAAAAATATGCCCGGAATTCAGAAATTTGAATGACGACCAAAAACTCCCATACCTACTGGGGGAAGAGAGAAATGGTGTAACACTAGCGGCACACTATGTTACAGCTGGCCATAAACAGAGGGACAACCAGTAAATATAAGATAAGTGTATCTATCAATTCTGTGAAAGTATATTTATACACTCAGGGATATATCTGTTTATACACTGCACGGATAGATCGCTCTTTTTGTGAACAACCATGAATGTTTCCCGACGCTTCGGCAACATAAGATGTCACTTGTCCTGCCAATAAAGCGATTTGATTTGAATTGAATGGACTTGAATTCCCACACAGAGCGAGAGGAGCATGTCGCAGGGCTGGGCTCTCCCGGCACGACCCACCCCTTTAATCCACTTCAATTCAATTCATTCAATAGCACCAGTCAAGTAAGCCTCACCCGGTCTACGGAGCCCCTCGTAGGCCCGCTCTGCCGCCGAAGCTCCTTGCCCCGACTCCCCGCACTCTTGCCGGCATTCTGTGCAAGCCCCGCACGCCATGCAAGCTCGCACTTGCGAGCCTGTTTTTATAGGCCCTGAAAGAATGACTTGCTGAGCCCAACTGCAAGAAAAGCAGCTTCATCAGATGACTGCACTCGCCCTTGTTAACTGCCTTCAGCTGCACGGAGTGGCTTGCCTCTAGATTTAACCCTTGCAGCGCCGGGGGAGCCCCCCTCTGCCTTTAACCCTTGCAGCACCGGCACAGTGCCGGGGGAGCCCCCCTTTGCCTTTAACCCTTGCAGCACCGGGACAGTGCCGAGGGAGCCCCCCTCTGCCTTTAACCCTTGAAGCGCCGGGACAGTGCCGAGGGAGCCCCCCTCTGCCTTTAACCCTTGCAGCGCCGGGACAGTGCTGAGGGAGCCCCCCTCTGCCTTTAACCCTTGCAGCGCCGGCACAGTGCCGAGGGAGCCCCCCTCTGCCTTTAACCCTTGCAGCGACGGGACAGTGCCGAGGGAGCCCCCCTCTGCCTTTAACCCTTGCAGCGCCGGGACAGTGCCGAGGGAGCCCCCCTCTGCCTTTAACCCTTGCAGCGCCGGGACAGTGCCGAGGGAGCCCCCCTCTGCCTTTAACCCTTGCAGCGCCGGGACAGTGCCGAGGGAGCCCCCCTCTGCCTTTAACCCTTGCAGCACCTGCCCCCGGGCGCGATCGACTTCCCTCTGCCTTTAACCCTTGCAGCGCCTGCCCCCGGGCGTGATTGACTTCCCTCTGCCTTTAACCCTTGCAGCGGCAGCCCCCGGGCGTGATTGACTTCCCTCTGCCTTTAACCCTTGCAGCGCCAGCCCCCGGGCGTGATTGACTTCCCTCTGCCTTTAACCCTTGCAGCGCCTGCCCCCGGGCGCGATCGACTTCACTCTGCCTTTAACCCTTGCAGCGCCTGCCCCGGGCGCGATCGACTTTCCTCTGCCTTTAACCCTTGCACCGCCTGCCCCACGGGCACCTTTGCCTTCCCTCTGCCTTTAACCCTTGCAGCGCCTGCCCCCGGGCATGATTGACTTCCATCTGTCTTTAACCCTTGCAGCGCCTGCCCCCAGGCGCGATCGACTTCCCTCTGCCTTTAACCCTTGCAGCGCCTGCCCCCGGGCCCAATCGACTTCCCTCTGCCTTTAACCCTTGCAGCGCCTGCCCCCGGGCATGATCGACTTCCCTCTGCCTTTAACCCTTGCTGTGCCTGCCCCCCGGGCGCGATCGACTTCCCTCTGCCTTTAACCCTTGCAGCGCCTGCCCCCTGGGCGCGATCGACTTCACTCTGCCTTTAACCCTTGCTGCGCCTGCCCCGGGCATCATTGACAGGACGGCGGAGAGAAGGCGACGGGGGCTCTCTCTCTCTCTCTCTGAGAGTGGGTACAGGGGGCGATGGGAGAGAGGGACCGAGTGACACGAGTGAGTTGACAGATATCTCGCTGAAAGAGGGACCGAGAGACTCCAGTCAGTGGACAGATATCTCCCTGGCAGAGAGGGGCCGAGAGACACCAGTCAGCGGACAGATATCTCCCCGAGAGAGAGAGGGACCGAGAGGCACCAGTCAGTGGACAGATATCTCCCTGGCAGAGAGGGGGGCCGAGAGACACCAGTCAGCAGACAGATATCTCCCTGAGAGAGAGGGACCGAGAGACACCAGTCAGTGGACAGATATCTCCCTGAGGGAGAGAGGGACCGAGAGACACCAGTCAGCGGACAGATATCTCTCTGAGGGAGAGAGGGACCGAGAGACACCAGTTAGCGGAGAGATATCTCCCTGAGAGAGAGAGAGGGACCGAGAGACACCAGTCAGTGGACAGATATCTTCCTGAGGGAGAGGTGCGGAGAGACAGCAGTCAGTGTCCCGATATCTCCCCGAGAGGGAGAGCGACCGAGAGACACCGGTCAGCGTAAAGATATCTCCCCGAGAGAGAGGGACCGAGAGACACCGGTCAGTGTACAGATATCTCCCCGAGAGAGAGGGACTGAGAGACACCAGTCAGTGTACAGATATCTTCCTGAGAGAGAGGGACCGAGAGACACCAGTCAGTGTCCAGATATCTCCCCGAGAGAGAGGGACTGAGAGACACCGGTCAGCGTACAGATATCTCCCCGAGAGAGAGAGGGGCCGAGAGACACCGGTCAGCGTACAGATATCTCCCCGAGAGAGAGAGGGGCCGAGAGACACCGGTCAGCGTACAGATATCTCCCCGAGAGAGAGAGGGGCCGAGAGACACCGGTCAGTGGACAGATATCTCCCTCAGGGAGAGGGACCGAGAGACACCAGTCAGTGTACAGATATCTCTCTGGGTGAAGAAGTTCCCCCTCATTTCGGTCCTAAATGGCTTACCCCTTATCATTAGACCGCGACCCCTGGTTCTGGACTCCCCGGCCACCGGGAACATCCTTCCTGCACCTAGTCTGTCCAGGCCTGACAGAATTTTATAGGATTCGATGAGATCCCCTCTCAATCTTCTAAACTCCAGTGAGTATAATCCCAATCGAGCCAATCTCTCCTCGTACGCCATTCCTGCCATCCCAGGTGTCAGCCTGGTGAATCTTCGCCGCACTCCTTCCACGGCAAGAACGTCCTTCCTCGGGCAAGGCGACCAAAACTGCACACAATACTCGAGGCGCGGTCTCACCGAGGCCCCGCACAACCCTAGCAAGACATCCTTGCTCCTGTACTCGAAACCCCTTGCTACGAAGGCCAACGCACCATTTGCCTTCTCGACCGCCTGCTGCACCTGCAAGCTTACCTTCTGCGACCGGTGCACAAGAACACCCAGGTCTCTTTGCACTTCCCCTTCTCCCAATCTATTGCCGTTCAAATAATAATCCGCCTTCCTGTTTTTGCCACCAAAGTGGATAACCTCACATTTATCCACGTCATAGTGCATTCGCCACATTTCTGCCCAATCACCCAACCTGTCCAAATCGTACTGGACTTTCGCGACATCCTCCTCGCAGCATACCCTCCCACCCAGCTTTGTGTCGTCTTTGACTCATTTTTAACGGAGGGCGTTTCAACATGTTCTCGTCGGTTTGGTACCGCGGACCTTTCCCACGTCAGACAATTACGATAACGGTCATACTGCGGAAACCACCGGGGCATTTTTTATAATGTCAGCGTAACAACATAAGAAATAGCCGCAGCAGTTAACCATTCGGCCCCTCGAGCCTGCTCCGCCGTTCAAGATGGTCACGGCTGATCTGACCTTGGCCTCAACTCCACTTTCCCGCCTGTTTGCCATAACGCGGGGCTCCCCCGAAGCTCAAATATCGGTCTATCTCCACCTCGACTACATTCAATGAGTCCTACTCCACAGCGCTCCGGGGGAGCGAAGCCCAAACTCAGAAGGGAACTGCGGTCAGCAAATCAGCTTTGACAAAACAGTTTTGGTATTAATTATGCAAAACACGCTAAACACTAAAACGAAGAGAGAAATTTCTGTGTTCGCCATTAATTAACCAATCACTTTCAGTGTCGGTCGGAAAGATGTACCAACATGATCAACACATTAAGTTTTTTGTGTTTTGCATTAGCTGACTTGTCATTCCCTCTCAGTTTACAGACTGTTTAAAATTATTCAGCGCTTATGAAAACAGGAATTTGAGGCAGTCTTATTTAACAGTTAAGGCCGCAACACAGATCCCTGCGGGACACCACTGGCCACATCCTGCCCGTTAGAGTGCCGACCATTATCCCTACACTCTGTCTGCTGCTGCTCAGACAGTTTCCTAACCAGGTCATTAATTTGCCCTCAATTCCATGGGTGTCTGCCTCAGGTAACCGTATCTTATGTGGAGCTTCATCAAACGCCTACTGGAGGGCGATATAAATAACATCCATCGACATTCCCCTGTCGAATACTTCAGTCACCTCTTCAAATAATTCAGTCAGGTTTGTCAGAAATAACCTGCCGTTCACAAATCTACGCTGCCTCTCTCTGATCAACTGCAACATTTAGGTGTTCAGTCACTCTCTCCTTAATTATACATTCTAGCAATTTCCCAACAACAGTCGTTAGGCTAACTGATCTATGATTCCCTGTTTTCCCTCTCTCACCATTCATAAACAGCAGAGAGACATGCACAATATTCCAATCTGAAGGAACAGTTACCGAATCTACAGAACTTTGGAAATTTATCATTGGGACATCTGCAATGTGCTCACCTATTTCCTTTAAACCCCTGGGATGGAAACGAACTGGCCCTGGGGATTTGTCACTCATTACTGCAATTATTTTCTTCTTATTGTTATTTTGCTTACGTTAATTTGATTGAGTCCCTGTCACTGATTCAATATTATGTTCCTTGGGATTTCCGGCATGCTATCCACTTCCGCTGCTGTAAATAATGACACCAAGTAATTATTCAAAATGTCTCCCATTTTCTTGTTATCATCAACAATATCACCGTGTTCAGTTTTGAAGGGGCCAACATTGGTCCTGACTACCCCCTTTCCCCAAATGTAATTTTAAACATTCTTCTTATTGATTCTGATATCCCTTGCAAGTGTCATTCCGTGCTCCATTTTTGCAACACTTACTGTCTGTTTTGTGATACTTTGATGTTCTTTGTATCTTTCCCATTCGCCAGGATCTGTGCCATTTTTTTCATTTTTGTGTGCATTTTTTATTTCGTTTTATGCTGTCCCTTACCTTTGTGCTGGTCCGTGACATTGTTTTGGCCAGTAGAACTCTTGCCCCTCAGGGTTATAACCTGGTGTTTATAACACATTAACATTTTGTTTGGACATCTTCCACTGATCTTCTGTAGATTTACCCATTAAGAGATTAGCCCAGTTTACTGTGGACAGTCCTGTTGAAGATGGTCTTTCCTTAATCGAAAACCTTAATAGCTGATTCGCCTTTCTTCCATTCAAAAGCTACGTGGAACTCGATCATGTTATCACAGAATCACAGAAACCCCACAGTGCAGATAGAGGCCATTTTCGGCCCATCGTGCCTGCACCGACACATATCCCACCTGATCGCCGTAACCCCTACACCAACACATATCCCACCCTATCTCCGTAACCCCACACATTTTAACCCCCCTAACACGAAGGGTCAATTTATCATAGCCAATCTGTTAAGTCTGTGTGTTATAATGAGAATTATTACACAGACCACAAGAGTAACTTTTTAACAGGTCTTTACTAGTCGAAGGTCAGGGCGGAACTGCCCAATAAATCATTACACAGCACTTACATACCTTTGTGGTCACCACCGGTATTACAGTATACAGCAGCCAAGATAAAGTAGTGCAACCCTTAAAATAGTTCTCTTAAAGGTGGAACGGTTACATACACCACAATCCTCCCTTTTTAGCTTAACAGTATATATTCCCCATTAAACATAACATCATAACATATATACACAACTTCATGTAAAAACAGTTCACAGATTCAGTCTCTCTGGAGGCTTCCTGACTCGGTCCGGATAACGCCTCGGTGGTGTAGTAGTTTTCAGTGGTGTAGTAGGTTCTCGTTGCTGGGGTGACTCATCTAATAGTCCTTCACTGAACTTAACAGCTTGAACTTTCGTAACTTCAGAACCAGCATTGTTGTCTTCTAAAGGCTCGAGTACCTTGGGAAGTTTTTCTGCTTCCAGACTGATTTGGCTCAGTTCGGAGGGACCACCTGCGTGACCTGGTAGGGGTGATAATGGTTCAGATGAGTCATCATCTTCTGCTTCTTCTCTATTGTCTTCCATTTCCTCCATCACTTCAGCTTTTGCCCCTGCCACCAATTCCCTGAGTGGCTTATTACTGCTGACACTGCTCACAAAAGGGTGCTCTTTCTTCTTAGCTTTCAGCTGATCGATGAATTTGACATATTCCCTTTCTTCCTCAGCTTTGATTCGTTTGGCCTCATCGCGCAGACGGTTTGTGTGTTCCTGCTCCATTTTCTCAATCAGCTGCTTCTGCTGTCTTCCCAGATTCTCCAACTCCGTGTCAAAGAACTTTTTCTTTGCATTCATCTCTTGCTCAAAATGGCAAATCATTTGTTCTAATTGCTGTTGTAGTTTGAAATTGAGTTGAGTTCGAGCCCGGTGTTCTGCAGAAATGTGCATGTCTGTTGACTGGACAGACTCAGAATGCTCTGTCAAACTATGTTGTTGTTGTTCAGTGGAATTCTGTTCTGATACTTTGTTCTCTCCTGAAGCATTTATACACTCCTTCGTTTTTCCATCATTAGTCTGCAAGTCCATTTTAGACTTGTCTTTTGCACATGGGCTGGCCTTACCATCATCAGTTCCAGAGTCTGAGCTGATTGTCTTCACCGAGTTCTCACTCTCTGCTTTGTCACTGTCACTGCTGCATATGCCCTCATCCAATATTCTGGACAATCGTGCAGGTTTGACATCTTTTTTTTTTCCGGAATCTCCCGTTATTGCTTTTAGGGAGTGCCAGTCCATATTTACTTTCCTGATCCACTCCCGTCCCAGAAGTGGTGGACCTCCCTCAGGTAGTACATATATGTCCATTCCTTGGTGTTCTTTGCCCTTTTGTACCACCTTGACATTTATCTTTCCGATGGGGTATACTCTTTGCCCCGTGTATGTCTGCAATACAATCTCCGTATCCCGTAGGGGAATATGTGTGAATAACCTTTTGTAATCTTGCTTATTCATGACCGTCAATGCCGATCCGCTGTCCAATTCCATCTTCTCCTGGACTCCTGCTATCTGAAGTGTGACCCAGATAGTTTGTCGGTCAGCTTCCTTACTCACATTGTGAATTCTCAAACTACCCAGTTCCTTGCTGTTGGAGTCTGAATCCGAATTCTGTTCATCCAAACTCTTCTCAGCCACCTTATGTACCTTTCTGCACTTTTCCTGCGGTGACTTTTTGTTGCTGGTCTTCTTTCCTGACCGGCATACTTTAGCTATGTGACCAAGCTTGCCACATTTTCTACATTCCTGGTTTTTAAACCAGCATTGGTTCTGATCGTGTGTTGTCTTCCCACAACGATAACATTTTGTTGTACCCAAAGCCATTTGATCTACGCTGAGTACCGCTGCCTTCAGCTGCATTTCTGCAGTGCCTCTCGCTGCAGCTTCGTGCGATGCTGCAATAGTGACAGCCTTATCAAGTGTAAGATCATTCTCTTCAAGCAGCCGCTTTTGTGTTCCTTCTTTCGACAAGCCACACACGAATTTGTCTCTCAGTGCCTCTGTCAGTCTTTCCCCAAACTGACAGTATTTCGCTAGCTTACGCAGTTCAATTAAATACTCCGCGTTGCTTTCCTCTTTCAGTTGCGTTCTCGCATAAAATTTAAATCGTTCCGCTAACATCAGTGGTGTGGGGTTCACATGATTCTTCAGGACAGCAACAATATTAGCGAAAGTCTGATCCACCGGTTTAGCTGGTGCTAGAAGATGCTTCAATAGCCTGTATGTCTTCGCACCCATTGAGTTTAGTAAGGTTAGTGCTTTATCTTCATTTGATATTTTATTTGCCTTACAATATATCTCTATGCGTTCTACATACGTGGCCCAATCTTCAACATCGGGATCGAAATCGTTGATGTTACCACGCTTAGGCATCCTCGCAATCTTCTTGAGAAACAAAAAGAAATTCTTCTTTTTTTTTCAAAATGGCGGTTTCCCGCGCTTGTCTTCTTCCCCCGCCTGCGAAAATGGCGGCTTCCCGCGTTTGCCTTTCTCCCCCGCTGGCTGTAATGGCGATTGCCGTATTGCTGCGTTCGCCCTCCCCAGCGGTTCTCGAATCGTGCCTCCCAGTCCGATCCTTTCCCCCCCGGCTGCGGCTGAGTTCTCCGCGTTTTTTTTATTTTCTCCCGTGCCTTACGCTGTCCCTGTCACTGCGCCTCGCGGCCTCGGTAGCTGCCCGGCCTTTTTCACCGGTCGCGGTCGAGCTCTCGCTCGACGCTGTTGCGTCTCCCAGACCGCTTGCAGCCCGGTCTCTCACACCGGCTGCGTTTGCATTCACCGCGGCTTCCGTGCCTTACGCTGCCCCAGTCTCAGCACCTCAGGCCCCGACTTCTGTCCGGCTCTTTTCCCCGGCCGTGGTCGAGTTCTCCGTCCTTATATCCTCCGTCTTTCCCTCCCCTACTTCACAGCCAACGTGGCCGACTTGCTGCTCGTCGCTGATCGGCTTACCCACCACCGTGATAGAAGGGATGATCACTGCCTGTTGCTGATGGAAGGCTTCGTGTCAGAATTCTTCCTTTGGTCTGCAGACCCGAGTCTTCTCTCAGCAGGATGATGAGGGCGGATGCCTCTTCTCGACGCCCGTTAAACTGCATTGGATATAGCTCTGCCGCAGGGTAAGATCGTACTCGTCACCACTGTTAAGTCTGTGTGTTATAATGAGAATTATTACACAGACCACTAGAGTAAACGTTAACAGGTCTTTACTAGTCGAAGGTCAGGGCGGAACTGCCCAATAAATCCTGACACAGCACTTATATACCGGTGTGGTCACCGCCAGTATTACAGTATACAGCAGCCAAGATAAAGTAGTGCAACCCTTAAAATAGTTCTCTTAAAGGTGGAACGGTTACATACACCACACAATCAACCTAACCCGCACATCTTTGGACTGTGGGAGGAAACCGGAGCACCCGAAGGAAACCCACGCAAACACGGGGAGAATGTGCAAACTCCACACAGACAGTCACCCGAGGCCGGATTCGAACCCGGGTCCCTGGCGCCATGAGGCAACAGTGCTAACCACTATGCCACCGTGGATTGGATAGATGTTTACGCAAAATTAGGCTGTTAACTAAATCTGCTCCGTAATAAATCTAACATGGCTTGCCCCCTTTTTGTGTCTAGAACATAATTGCCCGGAATTTTCGTTCGGATGCTTCCTGTGTACGGACGCCTCCGATCTGGAAAACATCGACGAAATTATCCGCCGACTCCGTGGGTCTCAACATTTCCTCTCCTGGGGCTCTCCTGGTGTGTGTGTGCAGAGGTCTCCGTATCCCAGGGACATAAACAATGAATAGGGATCACTCCAAAACACACTGAAACATTAAAGATTGTTTTTAAACTCACATATTTAAAATTAGTGACATTTACATTAAATTAATTATCTTAAACAAAAACATAATGTTTTGAAAAAAGCTTACTTTTATTTTTAAAGCATTTTAAAATTATAAATGAGTGAAAAAAATGTTTTAATTTTTTGAACTCTTATGCTGGTAAAACATAGAAACATAGAAGGTAGGAGCAGGAGTAGGCCATTCGGCCCCTCGAGCCTGCTCCGCCATTTAATGAGATCTTGGATGACCATCCAAATTCAGTCCCTGTCCCTGCCTTCTCCCCGATATCTCTCGATCCCTTCAGCCTAAATGAACAAATGATGTAGCTCATCCATTCGGTCTTTGAATGTTTGCCATTGCCTATCCACCGTCAACCCTTTGAGTGCCATTCCCCAATCAATCCTACCCAACTCGCAACTCAGACCATTGTAGTTTCCTTTATTTAAATCGAGGACCCTAGTCTCGGAGTTAAATTCCATCAGTCACTTGTGTTCCCATTCTGCGAGCTTTTCTATGCCCTGTTGCAGTCGACTGGTATCATCCTCACTCTTTGCCACAGATTTGGTGTTATCGACAAATTTAGGAATTTTACTTTGTATTCCAATATCCAGGTCATTTAAATGTATCAAAAAAGCAGTGGCCCCGTCACTGACTACCGGGGAACACCACTGTCTAACATCCTCCAGTCTGAAAAGCAGCCATTTGATAAAACTCGCTGTTTTCTGTCATTAAGACAATTCCATGCCCAAGATGCCACTGATCCACCTAGTCCACGAACCTCAATTTTGTTAACCAGCCTTCTACGTGGTACTTTGTCAAACGCCTTCCTAAAAAGCATACAGGCAACATCCATTCCAATTCCTTTCGTTGATCTTCCCTGGCACTTCCTCAAAACATTCAATTCGATCAGTCAAACACGATCTGCCTTTTACAAATCCGTGTTGGCTTTCCTGAATTAGCTTAAACCTCACCAAGCGCCCATTAATTTCTTCCGCGATTATTGTTTCTAATATTTGACCCATCCCTGATGTTAACCTGACTGGCCTGTAGTTACTTGGATTGCCCTTACACCATCTCTTGAAACACGCCGTCACATTTGGTACTTTCCAATCCTCGGCCATCTCCCCCGTGTCTCATAGAACCCTAGAAACATAGAAAGTTACAGAAGGAAGGAAGCCATTTCACCCATTCTGTCTGCGCCAGCCAACAAAGAACTATCCTGCCCAATCCCACTTCCCAGCTCTTGGTACAAGTAATTTTTAAATGTAGTTAGGGTTCCCGCCTATACCAGCCTTTCAGGCAGTAGGTTTCAGACCCCCGCAGCCATCTGGTTGAAGAAATGTCCCCTCGAATCCCCTCTAAAGCTTCCTCCGATTACTTTAAATCTGCGCCCCCTGGTTTCTGACCGCGCTGCTGAGGGAAATAGATCCTTTCTATCCAATTTATCGAGGCACTTATAATTTTATACACTCCGATAAGGTCTCCCCACAGCCTCCTCTGTCCCAAGGAAAACAGACCCAGCCTATCCAGTCTTTCCCCATAGCTAAGATTCTCTATTCCCAGCAACATCTTTGTAAATCTCCTCTGCACCCTCTCTAGTGCAATCACATCTTTCCTCTAATGTGGTGACCAGAACTGCAGGCAGTACTCTAGCCGAGGCCAAAATAGTGTTTTATACAGTTGAAGCATAACCCCCACCCCCCCCCCCCGCTCTTATATTCTAAGCCACGGATAATAAAGTCTAACATTTCGTATGCCTTCTTAACAACATTATCTACCCGACCTGTTACCTTCAGGGATCTGTGGACATGCTCTCCAAGGTCACTTTGTTCCACTACGCCACTCAGTGTCCTAAAATTTCAGGTCTATTCCCTTCCTTGTTAGCCCTCCCCAAATGCAAGACCTCACACTGCTCCAGATTGCATTCCAATTGCCACTGCTCTGCCCACCTGACCAATTTATTGATAACTTCCTGCAGTCTACAGCTTCCTTCTTCAGTATCAACCACGCAGCCGATTTTAGTATCACCTGCAAGCTTCTTAATCATTCCCCCTATATTCCAATCTAGATCATTGATATATGCCACAGTAAGCAAGGGACCCAGTACCGAGCCCTGCGGAACCCCACTGGAAACAACCTTCCAGTCACAGAAACACCCGTCGACCATGACCCTCTGCTTCCTGTCTCCGAGCCAGTTTGGAATCAATCTTGACACTTTGCCTTGGATCCCACGCACTTTTAACTTTGTGACCCGTCTGCCATGTGGAACATTATCCAAACCTTGCTAAAGCCCATAGAAACTAAATCAAACGCACTTCCCTCTTCGACCCTCCTTGTGACCTCCTCAAAAAACTCGATCAAGTTTGTCAGACACGACCTTCCCTTAGCAAATCCGTGCTGACTATCATTGTTTAATCCGTGGCTTTCTAAATGAAGATTTAACCTGTCCTTTAGAATTCATTCCAATAATTTCCCCACCACCGAGGTTAGGCTGACTGGCCTGTAATTACTCGGTCTATCCATATCTCCCTTTTTAAACAAGGGCACCAGATTAACAATCCTCCAGTTCTCCGGCACCACACCTGAAGTCAGAAAGTATTGAAAAATGATGGTCAATGCCTCTGCTATTTCCTCTTTTGCTTCGCTTAACAGCGTGGGGTACATTTCATCTGCGCCTGGGGAATTATCCACTTTTGAAGCTGTAAACAACTTAATACTTCCTCTCTCACTATGGTTATGTCATCTAATATCTCACACTCCTCCCCCCGATGGCAATGCCTGCTTCAGCCATCTCCTTTCTGAACACAAGGTATTCATTAGGAAACCAACATACGTCTCCCGCCTCCACACACAGATTACCCGCATGATCGCTAATAGGCCCGACAATTTCTTTAGTTATCCTCTTAATATATTTATAGAACATCTCTGGGTTTTCCTTGATATTACTTGCCTAGAGTTTTTGATGCACTCTCTCTCTTAGCTTTCCAAATATCCTTTTTAATTTTACCCCTGCACTTTCTGTACTCCTTAAATTATCTGGACTATTTACCCCACGGTATCTGTCATACTCCCCCCATTTTTTTCATTATCTTATCCTCAATGTCCTTAGACATCTAGTGGGATCTAGATTTGCAAGTCCAACCTTTTTATCTTTAATGGAACATATTTTATCTGAGCCCTCCGGAATTCTGCCTTGAATGCCTCCCACTGCTCTGACACTGATTTACCTTCAAGTAGCAGTTTCCTGTCCACTATTGCTTATTCCCCTCTGAGCTTAGCACCATTTGCTTTTCCTCAAATTTCCCCAAATTTCCCCAAATTTCAAACATTCTAACCAAATCGAATTGTACGTTATCACTTTAATCAAAGTATTTTCTGTGTCTCTCTCAATAAACAAAGAGTGGTTTCTTCTAAAGCAGCTTCCTGCAATTTTTGGTTCGGGTTTGATACAGGGCTATGGGGAGAGAGCAGGGCAATGGGATTAGTTTGGATACAACACAGGGCTATGGGGAGAAAGCGGGGCAGTGGGCTTACGTTGGGGATTGATGCAGGGCTATGGGGAGGGAGCGGGGCAGTGAGATTTGTTTGGGGATTGATACAGGGCTATGGGGAGAGCGCGGGGCAGTGGGATTAGTTTGCAATTGATACAGGGCTATCGGGAGGAAGCGGATATTTGGGATTAGTTTGGGATTGATACAGGGCTATCGGGAGAGAGCGGGACAGTGGGATTAGTTTGGGATTGATACAGGGCTATCGGGAGAGATCGGGGTAGTGGGATTAGTTTGGGGATTGATACAGGGCTATCGGGAGAGATCGGGGCAGTGGGATTAGTTTGAAATTGACACAGGGCTATCAGGAGAGAGCAAGGCATTGGGAATAGTTTGGGAGAGATACAGGGCTATCGGGAGAGAGCGGGACAGTGGGATTAGTTTGGGATTGATACAGGGCTATCGGGAGAGAGCGGGACAGTGGGATTAGTTTGGGATTGATACAGGGCTATCGGGAGAAATCGGGGTAGTGTGATTAGTTTGGGATTCATACAGCGCTATGGGTAGAGAGTGGGGCTGTGGGATTAGTTTGGGGATTGATACAGGGCTATGGGGAGAGAGCGGGGCAGTGGGATTAGTTTGGGGATTCATACAGGGCTATCGGGAGAGATCGGGGCAGTGGGATTAGTTTGAAATTGACACAGGGCTATCAGGAGAGAGCAAGGCATTGGGAATAGTTTGGGAGAGATACAGGGCTATCGGGAGAGATCGGGGCAGTGTGATTCGTTTGGGATTGATACAGGTCTATGGGGAGAGAATGGGGCTTTGGAATTAGTTTGGGATTGATACAGGGCTATCGGGAGAGAGCGGGGCAGTGGGATTAGTTTGGGGATTGTTGCAGGGCTATGGGGAGAGAGCGGGGCAGTGTGATTAGTTTGGGATTGATACAGGGCTATGGGGAGACAGCGGGGCAGTGGAATTAGTTTAGGATTGATACAGGACTATTGGGAGATAGCGGGGCAGTGGGATTAGTTTGGGATTGATACAGGACTATGCAGAGAGATCGGGGATGTGCGATTAGTTTGGGGATTGATACAGGGCTTTGGGGAGAGAGCGGGGCAGTGGGATTAGTTTGGGATTGGTACAGGGCTACAGGGAGAGAGCTGGGCAGTAGGATTAGTTTGGGATTGATACAGGGCTATTGGGAGAGAGCGGGACAGTGGGATTAGTTTGAGAGTGATACAGGGCTATCAGGAGAGAGCGAGCCATTTGGAATAGTTTGGGATTGAAACAGGACTCTCGGGAGAGATCGGGGCAGTGTGATTAGTTTGGGATTGATACAGGAATATGGGGAGAGAGCGGGCCAGTGGGATTAGTTTGGGATTGATACAAGGCTATGGGGAGTGAGCAGGGCAGTGGGATTTGTTTGGGGATTGATACAGGGCTATGGGGAGTGAGCAGGGCAGTGGGATTAGTTTGGGATTGATACAGGGCTATGGGGAGAGAGCGGGGCAATGTGATTAGTTTGGGATTGATACAGGGCTATGGGGAGAGCGGGGCAGTGGAATTAGTTTGGGATTGATAGAGGGCTATGGGTTGAGAGCGGGGTAGTGTGATTTGTTTGGGATTGATACAGGGCTATGGGGAGAATGCGGGGCAGTGAGATTAGTTTGGGGATTGATACAGGGCTATGGGGTGAGAGCGGGGCAGTGTGATTAGTTTTGGATACAGGGCTATGGGAAGAGAGCGGGGCAGTGTGATTAATTTTGGATACAGGGCTATGGGAAGAGAGCGGGGCAGTGTGATTAGCTTGGGATTGCTACAGGGCTATCGGGAGAGATCGGGGCAGTGTGATTCATTTGGGATTAATGCAGGGCTATGGGGAGAGAGCGTGGCAGGGGAATTAGTTTGGGATTAATACAGGGCTATGGGGAGAGAGCGGGGCAGTGGGAATATTTTGGGGATTGGTACAGTGCTATGGGGGGAGAGTAGGGCAGAGGGATTAGTTTGGGATTGATACAGGCCTATCTGGAGAGAGCGAGGCAGTGTGATTAGTTTTGGATAGATACAGGGCTATCAGGAGAGATTGGGGCAGTGGGATTAGTTTGAGATTGATGCAGGGCTATCGGGAGAGAGCGAGGCATTGGCAATAGTTTGGGATTGATACAGGGCTATCGGGAGAGAGCGGGGCAGTGGGATTAGTTTGGGGTTTGATGCAGGGCTATGGGGAGAGAGCGGGGCAGTGTGATTAGTTTGGGATTGATACAGGGCTATCGGGAGAGAGCGGGGCATTGGGATTCGTTTGGGATTGATACAGGACTATGTGGAGAGATCGGGGCAGTGCGATTAGTTTGGGGATTGATACAGGGCTTTGGGGAGAGAGTGGGGCAGTGGGATTAGTTTGGGATTGATGCAGGACTATGGGGAGAGATCGGGGCAGTGGGATTAGTTTGGGATTGATGCAGGGCTATGGGGGGAGAGCGGCGCAGTGGGATTAGTTTGGGATTGATACAGGGCTAACGGGAGACAGCGGGGCAATAGCATTAGTTTGGGATTGATGCAGGGCTATGGGGGGAGAGCGGGGCAGTGGGATTAATTTGGGATTGATACAGGGCTATGGGGGGAGAGCGGGGCAGTGTGATTAGTTTGGGATTGATACAGAGCTATGGGGAAAGAGCGGGGCAGTGGGATTAGTTTGGGATTGATACAGGGCTATCGGGAGAGATCGGGGCAGTGGGTTTGGTTGGGATTGATACAGGGCTATCGGGAGAGAGCAAGGCATTGAGAATAGCTTGGGAGAGATACAGGGCTATCGGGAGAGATCAGGGCAGTGTGGTTAGTTTGGGATACAGGGCCATGGGAAGAGAGCGGGGCAGTGTGATTAGCTTGGGAGTGCTACAGGGCTATCGGGAGAGATCGGGGCAGTGTGATTCGTTTGGGATTAATGCAGGGCTATGGGGAGAGAGCGGGGCAGCGCGATTAGTTTGAGATTGATGCAGGGCTATCGGGAGAGAGCGAGGCATTGGCAATAGTTTGGGTTTGATACAGGGCTATCGGGAGACATCGGGGCAGTGTGATTAGTTTGGGACTGATACAGGGCTATGGGGAGAGCGGGGCAGTGGGATTAGTTTGGGATTGATACAGGGCTATGGGGAGAGAGCAGGGCAGTGGGATTAGTTTGTGATTGATACAGGGCTATGGGGAGAGAGCAGGGCAGTGGGATTAGTTTGGGATTGATACACGGCTATGGGGAGAGAGCGGGGCAGTGGGATTAGTTTGGGATTCATGCACGACTACGGGGAGAGAGCGCGGCAGTGGGATTAGTTTGCGATTGATGCAGGGCTATGGGGGGAGAGCGGGGCAGTGGGATTAATTTGGGATTGATACAGGGCTATGGGGAGAGAGCGAGGCAGTGGGAGTAATTTGGGATTGATACAGGGCTATCGGGAGAGATTGGGGCAGTGTGATTAGTTTGGAGATTGATACAGGGCGATGGGGAGAGAGCGGGGCAGTGGGATTAGTTTCAGATTGATACAGGGCTATCGGGAGAGAGCGAGGCATTGGGAATAGTTTGGGGATTGATACAGGGCTATGGGGAGAGAGCGGGGCAGTGTGATTAGGTTGGGATTCATACAGGGCTATGGGGAGACACGGGGGCAGTGGGATTAGTTTGGGATTGATGCAGGCCTATCGGGAGAGCGAGGCAGTGGGATTAGTTTGGGATTGATGCAGGATTATGGGAAGAGAGCAGGGCAGTGGGATTAGTTTGGAACTGATGCAGGGCTATGGGGGGAGAGCGGGGCTGTGGGATTAATTTGGGGTTGATACAGGGCTATGGGGAGAGAGCGGAGCAGTGGGATTAGTTTCAGATTGATACAAGGCTATCGGGAGAGAGCGAGGCATTGGGAATAGTTTGGGGATTGATACAGGGCTATGGGGAGAGAGCGGGGCAGTGTGATTAGGTTGGGATTCATACAGTGCTATGGGGAGACACGGGGGCAGTGGGATTAGTTTGGGATTGATGCAGGACTATCGGGAGAGTGAGGCAGTGGGATTAGTTTGGGATTGATGCAGGATTATGGGAAGAGAGCAGGGCAGTGGGATTAGTTTGGAACTGATGCAGGGCTATGGGGGGAGAGCGGGGCAGTGGGATTAATTTGGGGTTGATACAGGGCTATGGGAAGAGAGCGGTGCAGTAAGATTAGTTTGGGATTGACACAGGGCAATCAGGATAGATCGGGGCAGTGGGATTATGTTTGAGATTGATACAGGGCTATCGGGAGAGAGCGAGGCATTGTGAATAGTTTGGGATTGATACAGGGCTATCGGGAGAGATCGGGGAAGTGTGATTAGTTTGGGATTGATACAGGGCTATGGGGAGAGAGCGGGGCAGTGTGATTAGTTTGGGATTGATACAGGGCTATGGGGAGAGATCAGCGCATTGGGATTAGTTTGAGATTGATACAGGGCTATCGGGAGAATGCGGGCATTTGGGTTTAGTTTGGGATTGTTACAGGGCTATCACGAGAGAGCGGGACAGTGGGATTAGTTTGGGATAGATACAGGGCTATCGGGAGTGAGCGGGGCAGTGGCATTAGTTTGTGAATTGATACAGGGCTATCGCGAGAGAGCGAGGCTTTGGGAATAGTTTGGGGATTGATACAGGGCTTTGGGTTGAGAGCGGGGCAATGGGATTAGTTCGGGAATTAATACAGGGATATGGGGAGAGAGCGGGGCAGTGTGATTAGTTTGGGATTGATACAGGGTTATGGGGAGACACGGGGGCATTGGGATTAGTTTGGGATTGATGCAGGACTCTGGGGAGAGCGAGGCAGTGGGATTAGTTTGGGATTGATGCAGGACTATGGGAAGAGAGCAGGGCAGTGGGATTAATTTGGGATTGATACAGGGCTATCAGGAGAGATCGGGGCAGTGGGATTAGATTGAGATTGATACAGGGCTATCAGGAGAGAGCAAGGCATTGGGAATAGTTTGGGATTGATACAGGGCTAAGGGGTTTTGTTTTTCCACATGTCCTGTGCTTGAAGTCGCTGACATTGGCCAGACATTGTTTCAGCATTTCATTGTCTTGGTCTGTTTACTATGAACACCTTTACCTGTTCCTGATCAACACAGGATGCAACAGATCAGAAAAACCTCCATTCAACAATGCCTCTGCAAAGACATCATACTGTTCCACAATGCAGGAATGTCGCAAACAGTCTTTGATCCCATAAGCTGAGATCAACTTTAAACATTCAAATCTTTCAGGTAAAGAAGCTTCTAGATTCCGAGCCACAAATTGAATCGTTTAAGACAGAAAGAATGTCACAGAAATGTGATTTATTGCTGTTATTTTACAATTTACAAATATACACACAATTTGTGTCACTGAATTATAAAAAAAAAGCAGGCAAAGCTATGACTTAACAGAAATAAACACTTGTTTTTCTTCCTGGACAGCAAAATCAGTCAGACTGACTTGCAAATGTTTACTGATATGCTAACGTAAAGATTTATAATTTACCAATTTCGCTTCTAATGTTTTTCTCTCAAACATTCTCCACAATATTAATCCCTGCTCTTGTCACAAGGAGTGTTGAATTATTTTAGGTACTTCGCAAATAAAAGCAGGAAACAAACGTCATTATACTCACAATTTTTAATCTCCTATTTCAAACATTCAAACCAAATCGAATTGTGCGTTATCACTTTAATCAAAGTATTTTCTGTGTCTCTCTCAATAAACAAAGAGTGGTTTCTTCTAAAGTAGCTTCCTGCAATTTTTATACATCATTACATAACTCTTGCTTCAATTAACACTCCACTAAATGTTTAAGAGGAAATCTATATTTACGTTATTCCTGCGACTTGTTAGGACTATCGAACGACAGACATTATAAAATGGTTTGTGTTTTTCCCCGTTCCTGGTTCTCTTCCTAAATGTCTTAATGGTATATTTTTAAAAGTAATTAAAAAGTAATATGTAACTCCGACAAATCCTCCCCGGCCTTCCCGCTCCTCAACACCATGGTTGCATGTTTGTGTAAAGCTGCTCACTTCAGTCAATCACTCAAAATCAAATCTTGAGATATTTCAATTTTAAAACATTTTAACCATTTCGGAGCTCTTTAAAAGCATTTGGACTTCAAGACCTGGTTGAAATTGTTTAGGTGAGGGGAAAATTGGCTTTTGCTTCAGTTTCTTCCAAAATCATGTTCGAAACTTAGGGGGAAAAAGTGTTTTTCACGCTCATTTTTGGTGAAAGGTTCATTAAAATTCTTTAAATTCTTTCAAGTCTCACTGCAGCTTTGACAGAAGAAGTTGCTCCATGTTTCTCCTTCCCCCTTCAATGCTGTCGTCAAACATCCGACAAAATGAAGTCTAACTCCAAACGGAGCTCCAATCAGAAAGTGAATAAAGTGGTTAAACTTCCTAAGAAGGCGGCGAGGTTATCTATCCCCAGCCTTGGCGATGAGTTGGGATCAGTTTTTGGAGATGTTGTTCCCTCTTTTTCTGTTGGCGTTCCCTCCGTCTCTCAGACTCTGAGGTACAAACGGGGGCACAAACGATTTCCCTTCCTCGCAACATGATTAAAATAACCCTGGCTGATTTCCCTCTCTCTCTAACCCAGGGGTCACTGGGCAGTGATCAGGTGCAGGAACCCTGGCTCATTTCACCTCTCTCTAACCCAGGGGTCACTGGGCAGTGATCAGGAGCAGGAACCCTGGCTGATTTCCCTCTCTCTCTAACCCAGGGGTCACTGGGCACTGATCAGGAGCAGGGACCCTGGCTCATTTCCCTCTCCCTCTCTAACCCAGGGGTCACTGGGCAGTGAGCAGGAGCAGGAACCCTGGCTGATTTCCCCTCTGTAAGGGGAGAGAGCGGGGGAGTGGGATTAGTTTGGGATTGATACAGGGCTATCGGGAGAGATCGGGGCAGTGTGATTAGTTTGGGATTGATACAGGGCTATGGGGAGAGAGCGGGGCAGTGTGATTAGTTTGGGATTGATACAGGGCTATGGGGAGAGATCGGGGCAGTGTGATTAGTTTGGGATTGATACAGGGCTATGGGGAGAGAGCGGGGCAGTGTGATTAGTTTGGTATTGATACAGGGCTATGGGGAGAGAGCGGGGAAGGGGGTTTGTTTGGGATTGATACAGGGCTATAGGGAGAGAGCGGGGCAGTGGGATTTGTTTGGGATTGATACAGGGCAATGGGGAGAAAGCGGGGCAGTGGGATTAGTTTGTGGACTGATACAGGGTTATGGGGAGAGAGCGGGGCAGTGGGATTAGTTTGGGGACTGATACAGGGCTATGGGGAGAGAGCAGGGCAGTGGGATTAGTTTGGGGACTGATACAGGGCTATGGGGAGAGAGCAGGGCAGTGGGATTAGTTTGGGATTGATACAGGGCTAACTGGAGAGAGCGGGGCAGTGGGATTAGTTTGGGATTGATACAAGGCTATGGGGAGAGACGGTGCAGTGGGATTAGTTTGGGATTGATGCAGGGCTATGGTGTTTTGTATATTCCACATGTCCTGTGCTTGAAGTCTCTGACATTGGCCAGACATTGTTTCAGCATTTCATTGTCTTGGTCTGTTTACTATGAACACCTTTACCTGTTTCTGATCAACACAGGATGCAACAGATCAGAAAAACCTCCATTCAACAATGCCTCTGCAAAGACATCATACTGTTGCACAATGCAGGAATGTCGCAAACAGCTTTTGATAGCTGAGATCAACTTTAACCATTCAAACCTTTCAGGTAAAGAAGCTTCTAGATTCCGAGCCACAAATTGAATCGTTTAAGACAGAAAGAATGTCACAGAAATGTGATTTATTGCTGTTATTTTACAATTTACAAATATACACACAATTTGTGTCACTGAATTATAAACAAAAAGCAGGCAAAGCTATGACTTAACAGAAATAAACACTTGTTTTTCTTCCTGGACAGCAAAATCAGTCAGACTGACTTGCAAATGTTTACTGATATGTTGACGTAAAGATTTATAATTTACCAATTTCGCTTCTAATGTTTTTCTCTCAAACATTCTCCACAATATTAATCCCTGCTCCTGTCACAAGGAGTGTTGAATTATTTTAGGTACTTCGCAATTAAAAGCAGGAAACAAACTTCATTATACTCACAATTTTTAATCTCTTTCAAACATTCAAACCAAATCGAATTGTACGTTAACACTTTAATCAAAGTATTTTCTGTGTCTCTCTCAATAAACAAAGAGTGGTTTCTTCTAAAGTAGCTTCCTGCAATTTTTATACTTCATTACATAACTCTTGCTTCAATTAACACTCCACGAAATGTTTAAGAGGAAATCTATATTTACGTTATTCCTGCGACTTGTTAGGACGATCGAACGACAGACATTATAAAATGGTTTGTGTTTTTCCCCTTTTGTGGCTCTCTTCCTAAATGTCTTAATCGTGTAATTTTTAAAAGTCATTAAAAAGTAATATGTAACTCCGACAAATCCTCCCCTACCTTCCCCCTCCTCAACACCATGGTTGCATGTTTGTGTAAAGCTGCTCACTTCAGTCAATCACTCAAAATCAAATCTTGAGATATTTCAATTTTAAAACATTTTAACCAGTTCGGAGCTCTTTAAAAGCGTTTGGACTTCAAGACCTGGTTGAAACTTGTTTAGGTGAGGGGAAGATTGGCTTCTGCTTCAGCCTCTTCCAAAATCATGTTCGAAACTTAGGGGGAAAATGTGTTTTTCACGCTCATTTTTGGTGAAAAGTTCATTAAAAATCTTTAAATTCTTTCAAGTCTCACTGCAGCTTTGACAGAAGAAGTTGCTCCATGTTTCTCCTTCCCCCTTCAATGCTGTCGTTAAACATCCGACAAAATGAAGTCTAATTACAAATGGAGCTCCAATCAGAAAGTGAATAAAGTGGTTAAACTTCCTAAGAAGGTGACGAGGTTATCTATCCCCAGCCTTGGCGATGAGTTGGGATCAGTTTTTGGAGATGTTGTTTCCTCTTTTTCTGTTGGCGTTCCCTCCGTCTCCCATACTCTGAGGTACAAACGGGGGCACAAACTATTTCCCTTCCTCGCAACATGATTAAAATAACCCTGGCTGATTTCCCTCTCTCTCTAACCCAGGGGTCACTGGGCAGTGATCAGGAGCAGGAACCCTGGCTGTTTTCCACTCTCTCTAACCCTGGGGTCACTGGGCACTGATCAGGAGTAGGAACCCTGGCTGATTTCCCCTCTCTCTCTAACCCAGGGGTCACTGGGCAGTGATCAGGAGCAGGAACCCTGGCTGATTTCCCTCTCTCTCTCTAACCCAGGGGTCACTGGGCAGCAATCAAGAGCAGGAACCCTGGCTGATTTCCCCTCTCGAAGGGGAGAGAGCGGGGCAGTGGAATTAGTTTGGGATTGATACAGGGCTATCGGGAGAGAGCGAAGCATTGGGAAAAGTTTGGGATTGATGCAGGGCTTTGGGGAGAGAGCGGGGGTGTGGGATTAGTTTGGGATTGATGAAGGGCTATGGGGGTGAGCGGGGCAGTGGGATTAGTTTGGGATTGATACAGGGCTATCGGGAGAGAGCGAGGCATTGGGAATAGTTGGGGACTGATACAGGGCTATGGGGAGAGAGCGCGGCAGTGGGATTAGTTTGGGGACTGATACAGGGCTATGGGGAGAGAGCGAGGCAGTGGGATTAGGTTGGCGATTGATAAAGGGCTAACAGGAGAGAGCAGGGCAGTGGGATTAGTTTGGGACTGAGACAGAGGGTTGTCAAGTAGCTGTTCCCAGTCCACTTTGGACAGATCCTGCCTTATCATATTAAAATCGGCCTGTTGTTTGATAAATTTCCCCACTGAATTCATTGTTAATCTGCTTTATCAAAACGTGACTGGATCTCCTGGTATATTTTAATACTGAACCTCGGTAGATTAAATAAAAGTGTTACCGTGATTTGATTTAAATGCAGAGGAGGGATTCACATGTGGTTGAATGTTGGTCTGCAGATATCTGGGTTCACCTTAGGAAAATGAACTAAATAAAAGACAATTAAAGTCTGTTCTGGGTATTCTTACTGAGATTTGAATGAATTTTAGGCCGTGAGACTCACTGTCTTATACACAGGAGTGAAGGATTACATCAAACAAAGATAATGGCCCTGAAATCATGGTCTCCGTAACGATGACTTAGGCCTTGGTAGAGGCCCCGCAAGTTCCATGTTTCCGTCTGCGCTGTGTATGCGCTGAATCCCCGGACTTCCAATCTGTCAAGGTTTGCTGCAGAATCGATAGAGTAAAGCTCTCTTTAAACCAGCCCATCGAAAACTCACAGGGTAGGAACAACACGGGTTAGATACAGAGTAAAGCTACCTCTACACTGTCCCATCAAACACTCCCAAGGCAGGTACCGCGCGGGTTAGATACAGAGTAAAGCTACCTCTACACTCTCCCATCAAACACTCCCAGGGCAGGTACAGCACGGGTTAGATACAGAGTAAAGCTCCCTCTACACTGTCCCATCAAACGCTCCCAAGGCAGGTACCGCACGGGTTAGATACAGAGTAAAGCTCCCTCTACACTGTCCCATCAAACACTCCCAGGGCAGGTACAGCACGGGGTTAGATGCAGAGTAAAGCTCCCTCTACACTGTCCCATCAAACACTCCCAGGGCAGGTACAGCACGGGTTAGATACAGAGTAAAGCTCCCTCTACACTGTCCCATCAAACGCTCCCAAGGCAGGTACCGCACGGGTTAGATACAGAGTAAAGCTCCCTCTACACTGTCCCATCAAACACTCCCAGGGCAGGTACAGCACGGGGTTAGATACAGAGTAAAGCTCCCTCTACACTGTCCCATCAAACACTCCCAGGGCAGGTACAGCACGGGTTAGATACAGAGTAAAGCTCCCTCTACACTGTCCCATCAAACACTCCCAGGGCAGGTACAGCACGGGGTTAGATACAGAGTAAAGCTCCCTCTACACTGTTCCATCAAACACTCCCAGGGCAGGTACAGGGCAGCCAGGGTATCCCTGTATCAGCCAGATTCGGCCAATCGGCCCCTCGAGCCCGCTCCGCCATTCAATAAGATCATGGCTGATCTGATCCTAACCGCCAATCCACTATCACAGAACCATCTCCTGAATCTAACAGAATTAGACACACGAAATAGGAGCAGGATCAGGCTACACGGCCCCTGGGCCCGCTCCGCTACCCACAGGGCCATGACCGATCCGAACCTAGACTCATGTCCAAATTCCTGCCCGCTCCCCGTAACCCTTAATTCCCTTTACTTCTAGGAAACTGTCTATTTCTGTTTTAAATTTATGTAATGATGTAGCTTCTACAGCTTTTTGGGGCAGCATATTCTATAGACCTACCACCCTCTAAGTGAAGTAGTTCCTCCTCATCTCAGTTTTGAAAGAGCAGCCCCTTATTCTAAGACTATGCCCCCTAGTTCTAGTTTCACCCATCATCCAGAACATCCTCCCCGCATCCACCCGATCCAACCCCTTCACAATCTTATATGTTTCAATAAGATCGCCTCTCATTCTTCTGAACTCCAATGAGTAGAGTCCCAATCGACTCAACCTCTCCTCATATGTCCATCCCCTCATCCCCGGGATTAACCGAGTGAACCTTCTTTGTACTGACTCGAGAGCAAGTATGTCCTTTCTTAAGTATGGACACCTCTCTCCTGAGGTTTATATCCATCAATGTTAAAATAGGGAGAGCTGTGAAATAGGAGGCTGATTCACAATCACCCGGTTTGTTCTATAGCGCCAAGTCAAAACCTACACCAGTGTTATTTCCCTCTATGTCTCTGCCTCTGTCCTGTGGGTAAATGGAGTCGAGGTGCAGATCAGCCACAATCCAACATTGTTGGGACAGGCTCGATGGGCTGAATGGCCTCCTATGTCACCCAATGTTTGTCTCTTTTCTCTGTTCAGGGTTCAGGGACACACAGCTCAGGTTTTGTTTCCCAGTACACTGATGGGGATTGGAGGGGGGGGGGAACATCTTCCTGCAGTGAGGAATACGGCTGGAGCTGGGATCGTACTGTGCGTAAAGGTTGGGAATGCCAGTCAACCTCTGCATGTCTCCATGTCTGCCCCTCTGATCTCCAATGTCACCCATCTCACTCACCATCCTGTATCCCCAGGCTTCTCAATCTCTCTCCAATTAGGTTCCAGACACTCATTATACAGTGAGCGGCGGCAGGCATTTTGTGCTCGGTGCGGGGGGGCAGCCATTTTGTGCTCGGTGCGGGGTGGTGTGGAGTGTTACAGAGTTTGTGTTTGTCTGGACATGAATTAAACTAAATTAAAGAGTGTCATGAGTTGGATCCACACCAGGTAAGTGAGCCACACGAGGGGCAAAATAAAGTTTCACCAGCAGTGGGGAGGGAGATTGACCGGGCGGGGCGGGGGGATTATACAGGGATGGAGATATATGGGGGTCTTATACAGGGGGGGCTGTGGAGTTTCACCAAGGGGAGGAGGGAAGGAGTTTCACAGAGGAGAGAGATACAGGGGGGAGTGTACAGGGAGATGGGTGAATTATACAGGGGGGAGTTATTGGACAGGAGTGGCGTACGGGTGGATTATACAGCAGGTGGGGGCAGGAGAGTTTCAAGGTGGGGGAGCTTCATGAAGGTTTAGTAGGCAGGGTTATTTAGGGGGGTTGGGGGATTTTAATGGTGCGGGGGGGGAAACAGCGGGGGGGGAAACAGCGGGGGGAACAGCGGGGGGGGAAACAGCAGGGGGGGAAACAGCGGGGTTTCTTTGATGTAATGTTTTCTTGACTAACCTGATTGGACCCCATTCACACCTTGATTGCTGTGATTATCTCTCTGCCGAGGTGTGATAAATGGCAGTTAGAAAGATTACCTGTAAACATCTGACATTATTCTCTGACTATATAAGCTGTGTTTTTATGCATATCTCCACTTCACCTGACGAAGGAGCAGCGCCCTGAAAGCTTGGTGATTTCAAATAAAACTGTTGGACTATAACCTGGTGTTGTGTGATTTCTTACCTCTGCTAAGGGAAATAGATCCTTCCTAACTACTCTCACTAGGCACCTCATAATTTTATACACCTCAATTAAATTTTTCCTCAGCCTTCACTGTTCCAAGGATAACTACCCCAGCCTATCCAATCCTTCCACATAGCTAAGTTTATCCATTCCTGGCAAGATCCTCGTAAAACTCCTCTGCACCCTCTCCAGTGCAACCACATCCTTCCTGTAATATGGTGACCAGAACTGCACGTAGTATTCAAGCAGTGGCCTAAACATTGTTGTATGCAGTTTTAGCATAACATGTCTGCTCTTATATTCTATGCCTCCGCTAATGAATGAAATATTCTGTACGCCTTTTTAACTACTTTATCGACATATCAACGTACCTTTCAGGATCTGTGGACATACATTCCAAGGTCCGTCTGTTCCTCCACACGTCTCAGTATCCTCCCATTAATTGTGAATTCCCTTGCCTCGTTGCCCCTCCCCAAATGCATTACCTCACACTTTTCCGGATTGAATTCCATTTGCCACTTTTCTGCCCAACTGACCAGTTCATCGATATCTCCCTGCAGTCTAAAGCCTTCCTCCTCACTGTCAACCAGACGGCCAATTATTGTATCATCTGCAAATTTCTTTATTATCCCATCTACATTTAACTCTATATAGAAACATAGAAGAAAGGAGCAGGAGTAGGCCATTCGGCCCCTCTAGCCTGCTCCGCCATTCAATGCGATCATGGCTGATCATCCAAGTTCAGTACCCGGTCCCTGATTTCTCCCCATACCCCTTGATCTCTTTAGCCTCAAGAAATATATCCAACTCCTTCTTGAATATATTTAATGAATTGGCCTCTACTGCCTTCTGTGGTAGAGAATTCCACAGGTTCACCACTCTCTGGGTGAAGAAATTCCTCCTCATTTCTGTCCTAAAAGGCCTACCCCTTATCCTTAGACTGTGACACTTGGTTCTGGATTCCCCGACCATCGGGAACATCCTCCCTGCATCTAATCTGTCCAGTCCTGCCAGTATTTTATAAGTTTCAACGAGATCCCCTCTCAATCTTCTGAACTCCAGTGAGTACAAGCCCAATCGACACAATCTCTCCTCATCCGTCATTCCTGCCATCCCAGGTATCAGCCTGGTGAATCTTCACTGAACTCCTTCCATGGAAAGAGTATCCTTCCTCAGATAGGGCGGCCAAAACTGCACACAACACTCAAGATGTGGCCTCACCAAGGCCCTGTACAACTGCAGCAAGACATCCTTGTTCCTGTACTCAAACCCTCTCGCTACAAAGGCCAACATACCATTTGCCTTCTTAACCGCCTGCTGCACCTACATGCTTACCTTCAGCGACTGGTGCACAAGAACACCCAGGTCTCGTTGCACTTCCCCTTCTCCCAATCTATTGCCATTCAGATAATAATCTGCTTTCCTGTTTTTGAAACCAAAGTGGATAACCTCATATTTATCCACGTTATATTGCATCTGCCATGCTTCTGCCCAATCACCCAACCTGTCCAAATCATCCTATATTTTCTCAGCATCCTCCTCACAGCACACAAGCCCACCCAGCTTTGTGCCATCTGCAAATTTGGAGATATTACATCTAGTTCCCTTGTATAGATCATTAATATATATTGTGAATAGCTGGGGTCCAAGGACTGATCCCTGCGGTAACTCACTAGTCACTGCCTGCCACTCGGAAAATGACCCATTTATTCCAACTCTTTGCTTTCTATCTGCCAACCAGTTCTCTATCCAAGTCAATACCTTGCCCCCAATCCCATGTGCATTAATTTTACACGCTAATCTCTTATGCGGGACCTTATCGAAAGCCTTCTGAAAGTCCAAATACACCACATCCACTGGTTCTCCCTTATCTATTTTACTAGTTATATCCTCAAAAAATTCCAGTAGATTAGTCAAGCACGATTTACCTTTTGGAAATCCATGTTGACTTTGTCCGATCCTGTCACTGTTTTCCAAGTGCTCTGCTATTATATCTTTTATAATGGACTCGAGCATTTTCCCCACGACCGATGTCAGGCTTACTGGTCTGTAATTCCCTGTTTGGTCTCTACCACCTTTTTTGAATAGTGGGGTAACATTAGCTACCCTCCAATCCATGGGTACTGTTCCAGATTCCATCGAATGTTGGAAGATCATCAGCAATGCATCTACTATTTCTAGGGGCACTTCCTTAAGTACCCGAGGAGGTAGATTATCAGGCTCTGGGGATTTATCGGCCTTCAATCCCATCAATTTCACTAACACCATTTCCCTACAAATATTAATATATAATACAAAAGAATGGGACCATGTAGTGAGCCCTTTGGAGCACCACTGGAAACAGCCTTCCAGTCACAAAAGCTTCCCTCAACTATGAGTATATCATTTAATTGTAGTGTAATTAGTGGTATTGAATTGATTTAAATTAATTTGAATTAATTAAAGGGTAATTCATGGCAGGACAGCTCGGTGCCGTGGCATGCTCCTCCTGCGCTATGTGGGAAGTCAGGGACACTTCCTGTGTCCCTGACGACCATGTGTGCGGGAAGTGTATCCAGCTGCAGCTACGGACAGACCGAATTGCGGCGCTGGAGCTGCCGTTGGATACATACTGGAGATTTCGCAATGCTGGGGACATCATGGATAGCTGGTTTAGGGATTTGGATACACTGCAGGTAAAGTTTTCACAGGCAAGAACGGAATGCGTGACCAGCAGTCAGAGTAGTAGGTGCAGGTGGGTAGTGCAGGGGACCCCTGTGGCCATCCCCCTCTCAAACAGATATACCACTGGGAGAGCGATTGTGATAGGGGAACTATTGTAAGTGTAATAGATAGGATTGTCTGCGGCCACCAAGGAGACTCCAGCATGTTATGTTGCCTCCCTGGTGCAATGATGTCTCACGGCGGCTGCAGGGCATTCTGGAGGGGGAGGGTGAACAGCCAGTTGTCGTGGTGCATATAGGTACCAAAGAAATAGGTAACAAACGGGATGAGTTATTAAAGCTGAAAATAGTGAGTAAGGAGGTAAATTAAAAAATAGAACCTCAAAGGTAGTAATCTCAGGATTGCTACTAGTGCCATGAGCTAGTCAGAGCAGAAATAGAAGGATATTTCAGATGAATACGTGGCTAGAGGAATGGAGCAAGGGGGAGTGATTCAATTTCCTGGGACATTGGAACCGGTTCTGGGGGACTTGGGACCAGTACAAACTGGAAAGTTTGCACCTGGGCGGTAACGGGAACAATGTTATAGGGGGAGTATTTGCTAGTGCCGTTGGGGAGGGTTTAAACTAAGAGAGCAGGTGTGTGGGAACATCTGCAGGGAGACAGAAGGAAGTGAAGCAAGGATAGAAACAAAATGCAGCAAGGAGCAAAGCAAAAGTGGAAGGCAGAGAAATCAAGGGTGTAAATCAAACAGGGCGACAGTAAATAATAATTCTAAAAGGATTAAGAGTGTTATAAAATCAAGCCTGAAGGTGTGTCTTAATGCGAGGAGCGTTCCTAATAAGGTGGATGATTTAGCTGCACAAATAGATGTAAACGGATATGATGTAATTGGAATTACGGAGACATGGCTCCAGGGTTACACAGGCTGGAAATGCAACATCTCGGGTTATTCAATATTCAGGAAGGACAGGCAAAAATCTAAAGTAGGTGGGGTAGCATTGCTGGTTAAAGAGCAGTATAACACAATAGTAAGGAAGGATGTTAGCTCTGATGATGTGGAATCTGTATGGGTAGAGCTGAGAAGTACCAAGGGGCAGAAAACGCTAGTGGGAGATGCATACAGACCTCCAAACAGTAATGCTGAGTTTGGGGATGGCATTAAATGGGAAATTAGAGATGTACAATAAGGGTAAAGCAGTTACCATGGGTGACTTTAATGTACATATAGATTGGGCTAACCAAATAAGTAACAATACTGTGGAGGAGGAATTTCTAGAGTATAGATGGCTCCCGGGACCAATATGTCGAGGAACCAACTAGAGATCAGGCCATCTTAGACTGGGTATTATGTAATGAGAAAGGATTAATTAGCAATGTTTTTGTGTGAAGCCCCTTGGGTCGGAGAGATCATAACATGAAATAATTCGTCATTAAGATGGAGAGTGAAGTAGTTGAATCAGAGACTAGGGTCCTGAATTTAAATAAAGGAATGTACGATGGTATGAGGCCCAAGTTGGCTAGGATGGATTGGGTAACGTTACATAAAGGGTTGACGGTCGATTGGCAATGACAATCATTTAAAGATCGCATGGATAAACTACAGAATTTCTTCATCCCTGTTTGGCATGAAAATAAAACAAAAATGTGACTCAACCGTGGCTAACAAGGGAAATTAGGGATAGCATAACATCCAAGTAGAGGACATATAAATTGGACAGAAAAAGCAGCAGAATCGAGGATTGGGAAGAGTTAGGGATTCAGCAAAGGAGTACAATGGGATTAATTAAGAGGGGGGAAATAAAATATGAGACAAAGCTTGCAGTGAACAGAAAAACTGACTGTAAAAGCTTGGTGAAGTCAAGCGTAGGTCCCTTGCAGTCAGAATCAGGAGACTTTATAAAGGGGAACAAAGAAATGGCAGGCCAATTAAATACATACTTTGGATCTGTCTTCACAAAGGAGGACACAAATAACCTTCCAGAGATTTCGGGGAACATCGTGTCTAATTAGAGGGAGGAATTGAATGAAATCATTATTTGTAGGGAAATGGTGTTAGGGAAATTCACGGGATTCAAGGCCGATAAATCCCCAGGGCCTGATAATCTACATCCTAGGGTACTTAAGGAATTGGCCCAGAAATGGTAGATGCATTGCTGGTCATCTTCCAGAATTCGATAGACTCTAGAATAGTACCCATGGATTGGAGGGTAGCTAATGTTACCCCACTGTTCAAAAAAGGTGGTCAAGAGAAAAGGGGGAATTATAGACCGGTAAGATTCACATTGGTATTGGGGTAAATGCTAGAGCCATTATAAAAGATGTAATAGCAGAGCACTTGGAAAACAGTGAGAAGATCGGACAAAGTCAACATGGATTTACAAAAGGTAAAGCATGCTTGACTAATCTACTGGAATTTTTTGATGATGTAACTGGTAGAATAGATAAGGGAGAACCAGTGGATGTGGTGTATTTGGACTTTCAGAAGGCTTTCGATAAGATCCCGCATAAGAGATTAGCGTGTAAAGTTAAAGCACATGGGATTGGGGGTAAGGTACTGACTTGGATAGATTACTGGTTGGCAGATAGGAAGCAAATAATTGGAATAAAAGTGTCTTTTTCTGAGTGGCAGGCAGTGACTAGTGGGGTACCGCAGGGATCAGTGCTAGGACCCCAGATATTCACAATATATATTATTGATCTAGACGAGGGAACTAGATGTAATATCTCCAAATGTGCAGATGACACACAGCTGGGTGGGTGTGTATGTGGTGAGGAGGATGATGAGAAACTCCATTATGATTTGGACAGGTTGGGCGACTGGGCAGGTGCAAGGCAGATGCAGTATAATGTGGATCAATGTGAGGTTATCCACTTTGTTGGCAAAAACAGGAAGACAGATTAATATCTGAATGGCAATAGATTGCGAAAAGGGGAAGTGCAACGAGACCTGGGCGCCCTTGTGCACCAGTTGCTGATGGTAAGCATGCAGGTGCAGCAGTTGGTTAAGAAGGCAAATGGAATGTTGGCCTTCGTAGCGAGAGGGTTCGAGTACAGGAGCAAGGATGTCTTGTTGCAGTTGTACAGGGCCTTGGTGAGACCACACCTTGAGTATTGTGTGCAGTTTTGGTCACCTTATCCGGGGAAGGATGTTCTTGCCATGGGGTGGGTGCAGCGAAGATTCACCAGACGGATACCTGGGATGGCAGGAATTAGGTATGAAGAGAGATTGAGTCGATTAGGCTTATATTCGCTGGAGTTCAGAAGAATGAGAGGGGATCTTATTGTAACCTATAACATTCTAACAGGACTAAACACACTACATGAAGGAAGGATGTTCACGATGGAGGGGGAGTCCAGCACCAGGGGTCACACACTAAGGATAAGGGGTAAGCCATTTACGACTGAGATGAGGAGGAATTTCTTCACCCATAGAGCGGTGAACCTGTGGAACTCTCTACCACAGAAGGCAGTTGAGGCCAATTCATTAAATATATTCAAGAAGGATTGGATATATTTCCTAAGGCTAAAGGGATCAAGGGATATGGGGAGAAGGCAGGGACAGGGTACTGAATTTGGATGATCAGCCATGATCTCATTAAATGGCGGATTGGGCTCGAGGGGCCGAATGGCCTACTCCTGCTCCTAACTTCTTTGTTTCTATGTTTCTAATACCCTTTGCTTCCTGACACTGAGCCAATTATGGATCCAATTTGACACTCTCTATTTACATTTTTGATGAGCCTGCAATGTGGGACCTCGACAAAAGCCTTGCTTAAATCCATGTAGATTACATCAAACGCACTGCCCTCATCGACCTTCCATGTTACCTCATGAAAGAATTCAATCAAGTAAGTCAGACACGGCCTTCCCTTCACAACACCATGCTGACTGTTCTTGATTACCTACACGTGTACAGGTCAAACCAATTTTAAATTGCTCATGAACTTTAACAGTATTTGTTGTGTCCGTGTGTTAATGGAGACACGGAATGCAGGAGTTGGTTTAACAGGTGTTTACTGGACAAAGTCTGGAGGTGAACTAACAGATACAAGACACTATACAGGCTTATATACCCGAGTGGCCACTACCGGCATTACAGTACACAGGGGCTCTTAAAGGCACATACACCACAGTATTTAATACATTATCAGTTCTGTATTGTCCTGTAAAAATAATTCAAAAACACAACTATTTCACTTATATAAATTATCAAGGACAGGGGCCATTGGCGAGCGGGGTACGAAGCGGAACATTTGTCCATATATTTCATGGAAAGTGGAGGACTGGGTTCCAGGAAATAGGAGACTGGGGAAGTACAGTCTAGTGGTGGTGAAGGCGGCAGAGAGGATCTGATGGCTGAGGCACAGATCTCAGTTGAACAGCATGCTGAGGTTGTGTACAGTCACATTAAAACTGAGCCAGCAGCCACAGGACAGAAGGGAGTCCAGGGCTGATTATGGAGAGTTCCTCCAGACCCAGAAAATGATGGGATGGGATGGGTCTATGCCTTTGTCAATGGGAGGAAATTCTGGATCGTCTGCGATTGAACGTTACTCGCAGTCTGGGAGCACAGCCGTGGCGCAGTGGTAATGGGGCAGGCAAAACAACAACAACAAAAACCTACATTTATACAGGGCCTTTAATGGAGCTAAACGGTGTCATAGACAATCCACTGGGAGTTGATCGTGTCCACACATCATGTCACCGAGTGGCAGTGTACAGATTCGAAAGAGCAGGGACTGAGGGTATATCCTCATGAAATTCCACAGAAGATCAGGTGAGTGCTGGAGGATGAGCAACTGTTGGAGGTGCATTGAACAGTATGGCGATTCTACAATCCCAATATCCACCTCCTCTTGGTAAACTCCGCCACATTACCAGCTTATCCAGACCCGCAATCTCCCCGACCATTGCTCCTCCATCTCTTAGCAGTCGTACTCCCATTGTGGCTAATTTTCTACTGTTTATATACTTCATAGAATGGTTTGTCAGTGCCATTTATGTTGCTCATTCCTCCCCTGTTGTACCTTAAAGGTTATAACCTCCCTTTAATCCGCCCATGAAAAGAAAGTTTCCATAGCAGAACCCATCAATGCCAAGTGTTGGCCTTTCCTATGCTCTCTCACATGTCTCACAATTATACATTTATTATATATCACAGAATCATAGAATGATACCACACAGAGCAAGTTATTATCTTAATGGCAAGAAACTGGAAAGTACTGAAGTACAAAGGGATCTGGGGGTCCTGGTGCACGAAACTCAAAAGGTTAGTATACAGGTGCAGCAAGTGATTAAGAAGGCCAATGGAATGTTGGCTTTCATTGCTAGGGGGATAGAATATAAAAACAGGGAGGTATTGCTTCAGTTGTACAAGGTCTTGGTGAGACCGCACCTGGAATACTGCGTACAGTTTTGGTGTCCATACTTAAGAAAGGACATACTTGCTCTCGAGTCAGTACAAAGAAGGTTCACTCGGTTAATCCCGGGGATGAGGGGATGGACATATGAGGAGAGGTTGAGTAGATTGGGACTCCACTCATTGGAGTTCAGAAGAATGAGAGGCGATCTTATTGAAACATATAAGATTGTGAAGGGGTTGGATTGGGTGGATGCGGGGAGGATGTTCCCGATGATGGGTGAAACTAGAACTAGGGGGCATAGTCTTAGAATAAGGGGCTGCTCTTTCAAAACTGAGATGAGGAGGAACTACTTCACTCAGAGGGTGGTAGGTCCATGGAAGATGCTGCCCCAAAAAGCTGTAGAAGCTACATTATTACATAAATTTAAAACAGAAATAGACAGTTTCCTAGAAGTAAAGGGAATTAAGGGTTACGGGGAGCGGGCAGGAATTTGGACATGAGTCTAGGTTCGGATCGGTCATGGCCCTGTGGGTAGCGGAGCGGGCCCAGGGGCCGTGTAGCCTGATCCTGCTCCTATTTCCTGTGTCTAATTCTGTTAGATTCAGGAGATGTTTCTGTGATAGTAGATTGGCGGTTAGGATCAGATCAGCCATGATCTTATTGAATGGCGGAGCAGGCTCGAGGGGCCGATTGGCCTACTCCTGCTCCTATTTCTTATGTTCTTAGAAGGTGCTAATTCGGTTCATCCTGTCTATGCCTTAAGCACAAGTCTATATTAATTCACCTAATAAATAGCTACTGTATAAAGACAACTCTTTACTTTGTTAATCTATGTCTTTCCACAGTTCCAGTGCCAAGTTACAGTCTGCAGCTAACATCATTACCCTGTTCCCTTTCATCCATCCAAGAATCTACTCACATCCTGTGTTTGTACCTAAAAAGGATATTAATGGATTTTAAATCAGCTGTGAGTTTCATCATTTGTAATCTGTGTTACTTCAATATTATTTACCTCAATAAAGAATCTAATAAATAGGTCAACTCCTTGCTGCTCGAGTTCACATGATTAAGAGGGCAATAGAGTGAGGAAGCTCAATGTCCTTTCGAGGTTCCATGTAATAATGAGCACCGTTTATTTTCTAAACAGATCGATAATCCAGTCAGCTTGTTAATGTCGGTACTGTTCTCATAGTTCTGTGGATGTGGCTGACGCCGATCCCTAGTTTCCTGGGAATGGGCTGTTGACCGTTGGCCTCGGACCATTGCCGTTCCTGTACGGATGGTGCTCACAGGATCCCGCAAGGTCGGGAATTCATAATCATAATCATAATCATCTTTATTGTCATTGTTAGTGCACAAGTGCAGTACAACAAAATGTAGGCTTGCGGCTCCCGAGAGTGTACATTTAGGTTAAGACATTTAAACATTCATCATTCATTTGGCTTGTAATACATTAACATAAACATAATAAAGTGCATTGACAGAGGTGCAGGCATTAGAGTTTATTTGTGGAGTTCAGTAGGATGACAGCCCTGGGAAAGAAGCTGTTCCTAAATCTGGTCGTTCGGGTGCAAATGCATCTGTAGCGTCTCCCAGATGACAGGGGGGCGAAGAGACTGTGGCTGGGGTGGGTAGGGTCTTTGATGATGGTCCGTGACCTCCGTAAACAGCGTTTCTGGTATATGTGCTCGGTAGCCGGGTGCCGGTAATGCGTTGGGCAGTTTTGACTACCCGCTGCAGGGCTTTCCGGTCATAGTAGCTACAGCTGCCATACCACACTGTGATACAATTCGTCAGGATGCTCTCTATAGTGCAGCGGTAACAGTTAGAGAGGATCAGGGGTGACAGGTTACATCCCTTCAGCCTCCTTAGGAAATATAGGGGCTGCTGGGCCTTCTTCAGCAGAGAGGAGGTATTGAGGGACCAGGAGAGGTCTTCCGTGATGTGGACTCCGAGGAACTTAAAGCTGTCCACCCTTTCCACCACAGCCCCATGGATGTGGATGGGGGTGTGACTTCCGCCTTTAGACTTCCTGAAGTCCACAATGATTTCTTTGGTTTTCTTGATGTTAAGGGCCAGGTTGTTATCGGCACACCACTTCACGAGATGCTGGACCTCCTCTCTGTAGGCTGACTCATCGTTGTCGGTGCATCAGTGAGGGTGACGGGACGACCGTGTGCATGTTCAGGTCAGGACGGTTGGTGAGTTGGAGATAAATGTGCGACCACGACATTGCTGCTCTTGTCGTTCTCGGTGAAGTGGGGGGCAGGGGTTGGAGCCGCGGGCCAATAACTTTGGTCCAGTTACTGCAGAACTTCCTGTAGACCGGAGTTACAGCAGTCACAGGGCACATGTGCAGCAGGCGATGCAGCAAACAGGCCGACACTCACCACTGGAACTAATGTAATATTCGACAATTCCAGCGGTTTAGTTTATTGAAATAAGTTGCATAAAACACGACAAGTTTAGACACGCTTGACCTTAATTTGTTTGTTTAAAGGACTGTAACAAATTCCACTCCCACAGCACATTAGCTGCATCCCGGGAGATTCCCTTTTTGGTACAAATAACGGCGGCTCTGGGTGAATATTGTCCGTGTCACTGCCACAAACGGGACTGCCCAGTTGTCATTGCTCCCTGCTCCCAGAAAATGGAAATACCAGCCATCCTGCAGATAGTCTTCAGCTACTATCACGTCCTTGCGTTCTTTGGACTTCCTGGTGAGATTTCAAACCAGATGTGTTGTTTTCTGTTTGACTGGCGGGTTGTTCTTTTTGTCTGCCTGATATTGTAACGTGGGTTCTTTTCTCCTCTGGTGCAGTTCATGATTCCTTTTATTATTCTAATAAGGAGAGTGGCTCCATTGATCATATTTATGGTTTATGATGTCCTTTTTGCATCTATGTTATGTTCTGAGCTCCGAGGAAATCATTTTATTCTGAATATATTCCTCCTGATTCAGGACCCCGCAGAATTCAAGGTGGTAGCTCCGATTGCTGATCTGTTCGATGATCGCTATTCTTGGGCACTACAACAGGGCAGTAAAGTTGTGAATGTAGAATATATACTGAAGCTATAGGGTCCTCAATGCTCACTGTATTGTCATTGTTAATGCACGAGTGCAGTACAACGAAATGTAGGCTTGCGGCTCCCGAGAGTGTACATTTAGATTAAGACATTTAAACATTCAACATACATTTGGCTTGTAATACATTAACATAAACATAACCATAATAAAGTACATTGACAGCTGTGCAGGCTTTAGAGGTTATTTGTGGAGTTCAGTTGGATGACAGCCCTGGGAAAGAAGCTGTTCCTAAATCTGGTCGTTCGGTTGCGAATGCATCTGTAGCGTCTCCCAGATGGCAGGAGGGCGAACAGACTGTGGCTGGGGTGGGTCGGGTCTTTGACGATGGTCCGTGACCTCCGTAGACAGCGTTTACGTGGGCGAGGTACCGGACAGTGAGTGGTACGCTTGTGGAGTTAACTCCTTCAACAGAAGAAAGGAGGAATCTGAACGCCAAATAATAGACTGTTGCTTCCCAGTGACACTTCAGCAGGATTGTTGTGCTGATTCAAACTCTCCCAGCTTCACCATGTCATCATGGACCGACAATGAGGTACAAATCCACCATGACCCAATTGAATTGTGTAACAGCCGCGAGGGGCTGAGAAGCTACTCCTGCCCCTATTTTCCTAACCAATCCCTCCTTATGAGTTGCCATGGCTTTGTTTGTCTCACAGGATCAGTTAACTGAAACAATGAATGGTCGCTCACTGCACAGAGTGACTGCCCCCTTAAATGGTCCAAATCATGTTTGTTGCTGTAGAGACCCAAGATTCTATCAAAAAATGGTTGATGATAGGCCTCTCCTCCTCACTTGATCCATCCACATGATTGGCCATCTCTCACTCCCATCCCCAGGCTTCTTCCCTCGGCCTTTTTACTGACCGTCCCCTCTTGAATAGTGAAATATTTCCCATCAGCCTCCACTCCTGACTGACGGAGCATTTAGTCGCCCCCTCCCAGAGCGGTACCTCAGTCTTTGCTGGGCTGGGACTTCCTCGCACACAGAGTGTTGTTGGCCACCAAGAGACAGGCTGGACTCAGTCATTCAGTGAGATCAGTCAACGTGCCAAGAGTTAAAAGTCTCTTTGGTTTGAAGGCTAGTACCAGTTTGGTCAGGGAAGCAGACTGCCGTGAGCTTTCAATACGTGAACTTCCAAAAGTGCTTCGAGTTGATAAAGGCAGCGCATTGCTCAAGGTTTTTATATGTGTATGATTGGAGGAAATTTACCTAAGCTTTGTTAAATTATGCTGTCTGTTCAAATATGTGTGGATGAGGGTAACGCAGTGGATGTGGTATACATGGATTTCAGTAAGGCCTTCGATAAAGTCCCGCACAGGAGACTGGTCAAGAAGGTAAGAGCCCATGGAATCCAGGGTGCCTTGGCACATTGCCTTCTGCCACTAAGCCAGTTTTGTATCCAGAGGGTGATGGTCGAAGGTTGTTTTTGTGACTGGAAGCCTGTGGCCAGTGGGGTAGCACAGGGATCGGTGCTGGGTCCCTTGCTGTTTGTGGTCTACATTAATGACTTGGATATGAATGTAAAAGGTATGATCAGTAAGTTCGCGGATGATACACAAATTGGTAGGGTGGTAAATAGCGAGGAGGGTAGTCTCAGTCTGCAGGACGATATAGATGGGTTGGTCAGATGGGCGGAACAGTGGCAAATGGAATTTAACCCGGAAAAGTGCGAGGTGATGCACTTTGGGGGGGACTAACAAGGCAAGGGAATACACAATGAATGGTAAGACCCTAGGCAAGACGGAGGGTCAGAGGGATCTGGGTGTACAAGTACACAGATCCCTGAAGGCGGCGGAACAGGTGGATAAGGTGCTAAAAAAGCATATGGGATACTTGCCTTCATTAGCCGAGGCATAGAATATAAGAGCAAGGAGGTTATGATGGAGCTGTATAAAACACTGGTTAGGCCACAGCTTGAATATTGTGTGCAGTTCTGGTCGCCACACGACAGGAAGGATGCGATAGCTTTGGAGAGGGTGCAGAGGAGATTCACCAGGATGTTACCAGGGCTGGAGCGCATCAGCTATGAAGAGAGACTGGGCAGATTGGGTTTGTTTTCCTTGGAGCAGAGGAGGCTGAGGGGGGGCATGATTGAGGTGTACAAAATTATGAGGGGTATAGATAGGATGGACACTAAGAAGCTTTTTCCCTTAGTAGAAGGGTCAATAACTAGGGGGCATAGATTCAAGGTAAAAGGCGGGAGGTTTAGAGGGGATTTGAGAAAGAACTTTTTCACCCAGAGGGTGGTTGGAATCTGGAACTCACTGCCTGAAAGGGTTGTGGAGGCTGGAACCCTCACAACATTCAAGAAGCATTTGGATGAGCACTTGAAATGCCATAGCATACAAGGCTACGGACCAAATGCTGGACTATGGGATTAGATTAGACAGGGCGTGATGGCCGGCGCGGACACGATGGGCCTCTATCCGTGCTGTATAACTCTATGACTCTATGAACTTTAGATTCACTTATTTACTGTTCCGAAACCCATGAGTTCTTGTCCAATCATCTCTTTGCAGAGAGAGAGGAACCACGGACAGCATGGAAGGAAGTGCACCCTCTTATCTACACTGGGGTCTTCACACACACCCTGCTGTGATAAATAGCCTGCCTGGCATCGCTCTGTGTCTCTCACTAGTGTGTTTAAAAGCTTCTGTATTAGATCATTCTGCATAATGTCAATTAGCTATTTCTGTTGAATAATCGATACATGCTTACCCTTACACACTCCATGTTCTAATGGCCCCGTGTGTGAAATGAGCCGACTGACTCCAACTTCAATCTTGTATTTACTGAGTCCTAATGACCTGATTGACAAACTGTTAGCAACAAGCACGTATTATTGACATTCTCAGATTCATTCATAATTAACCTAATTTCTTACTGTAAATGTTAAATCGATATATAAAGGCTCAGATTTACCATTGAATATTTCTCAGCATGTGTCAGTGTTTCGTCGTGCTCAACCTATCCCATACTGACCCATTCACCCCATCTATTCCCATTCTCCTCATCCTATCCCATTCTCCCCATCCTGTCCCATTCTCCTCACCCTGTCCCTAGCCCCCATCCTGTCCCATTCTCCCCATCCTGACCCATTCTCCCCATCCTGTCCCATTCTCCCCATCCTGTCCCATTCTCCACATCCTGTCCCTAGCCCCCATCCTGTCCCATTCTCCCCATCCTGTCCCATTCTCCCCATCCTGTCCCATTCTCCCCATCCTGCCCCATTCTCCACATCCGATCCCATTCTCCCCATCCTGTCCCATTCTCCCCATCCTGTCCCATTCTCCCCATCCTGCTCCATTCTCCTCACCCTGTCCCATTCTCCCCATCCTGTCCCATTCTCCCCATCCTGTCCCATTCTCCCCATCCTGCCCCATTCTCCCCATCCTGTCCCATTCTCCCCATCCTGTCCCATTCTCCACATCCTGCTCCATTCTCCTCACCCTGTCCCTAGCCCCCATCCTGTCCCATTCTCCTCATCCTGCCCCATTCTCCACATCCTATCCCATTCTCCCCATCCTGCCCCATTCTCCACATCCTGTCCCATTCTCCCCTTCCTGCCCCATTCTCCTCACCCTGTCCCTAGCCCCCATCCTGTCCCATTCTCCCCATCCTGCTCCATTCACCCCGGCCCTGTCCCATTAACCCCATCATGCCACAACCTGCTCCACTCTGCCCACGCTGTCGATTCTGTCACATCCTGTACCAGGTGATGCACAAATATCAACATCTTAAACTGATCCCCATTTGCAAACATTAGTTACTGCTTCACAGATGGAGTATTCCTCCTTCAACCACGCTGCCCTGTTACTAATCGAGTTCTCAATTCATTGCGGCATTTTGTTGTCTATCCTATTAAAGTGTAACCTTGCTCCTGATTTTTGCCATCTTTCTCTTTCCTCTACAGCGAATTTACTGACGATCGTCGTTCTCTTCAGAGGCAACTGTGGTCTTTCTAAAGGTGTCACTCTCTACCTATTGTCCATGACCACAGCGGATCTGCTGGTTATCGTTTCTAATGTAATGGTCGGTTTTATTCTTCGTTACTATTTCCCATTTTCATTCCTGCACTACACAGCCGTGCGTTCCTTGAACGAGGTTATCAACTATGTGTCCATTGACTGCTCTGTCTGGTTCACGGTCGCTTTCACTTTTGATCGATTTGTGGCCATTTGTTGGCAGAAGCTGAAACCTAATTATTGCACTGAGAAAGCGGCGGCGGTGGTTATATGCTCCTTGTGCGTTGTGTTCTGTTTAAAAAACCTCCCCTTGTACTTCGCCTTTCAGCCAGTCTCTATAATTGATGACACAGAGTGGGGAGCTGGCTTCAAACCCAGCTACCACGAGCAACCTGGCTGGCTGGCGTTTGACTGGCTCGACACAATCCTCTGCCCACTGCTGCCGTATTTTCTGATTTGATTCTTCAATGCTCTGACCATAAGGCATGTTTTGCTGGCCAATGCAATCCGTCTGGCACTTCGGGGGCAGTGCTCGAGTGGTAATGACAGTGATCTAGAGACCCAGACCCGAAGAAAATCCATCATTTTACTCTTCACCATTTCTGGCAGCTTCATCGTGTTGTGGATGCCTTATGTTACGTTTTTCCTGGTTTCCCGGATCATATTGAAGCATTACAACCCTAGAGATTACAACGACCCTTTCTTTATCGCTGATCACACTGGTGAAATGTTTCAACTGCTTAGCTCCTGTACAAACACATGTATTTATGCGCTGGCTCAGACTAAATTCAGAAAAGAGTTGCTTAAGGTGGTAAAATATCCATTTACTCTAATTGTTAAGTTGATCAAATAAGAAAGGACACTTTCTGCTCTCAGTGTTGAAATGGACTTCCAGGGTGTCGCGTCACTCCTGCACTCATCTCTCACTTGGAGCCAGATGGATGATGAGGCACCACCCTCTGTGAGTGCCACTGGTTTATAGAGTCAATGCGGCACAGAAGGAGGCCATTCGGCCCTTCGAGTCCATGTCGGCTCTCTGTAAAGATACCCAGTCAGTCCCATTCCCCCGCTCTATCCCCGTAGCCCTGTAAGATTATTCCCCTCGGGTGCCTTTCCAATCTCCCTTTGACAATAGTGATTGTCTCCGCTTCCACCACTTCTGTGGGCAGCGAGTTCCAGGTCCTCACCACTCGTTGGGTAAATATGTTTTTCCTCACTATCCCATGCACAGAATCTGAAATCTGTGTACGCTAGCCCTTAAACCATCAACTAGTGGGTACAGCCTTTCCACGTCTAGCCTATCCAAACCTGGCATAATCTTGTAAACCTCAATCTAATCAACCCACAACGTCCTTTGCTATAAAGAAAGGAACTCCAGCTGCTCCAACCTGTCCTGGTAGCTCAGATCACCCATCCCCGGAACCAATCTCGTCAATCTGCTCTGCGCCCTCTCAATGGCCTTCACATCCTTCCTAAATTGTGGTGACCAGAACTGGATGTTGTGGACTAACCAGAGCTTTATAAAAGGTTCAGCATAACTTCGCTACTTGTGAAATCAATTACTCTGTTTATGAAGCCCAAGATCCCATGTGCTTTGTTAACTACTCTCTCAATATGTCCTGCCACCATCAGGGACCTAGGCACATGTCCCTCTGTCCCTGCACACTCTTTGAAACTGACCATTAAGTGTATATTGCCTCTCTCTATTCCTTCTGCGAAAATGCATCACCTCACACTTCTCTGTATTAACTTCCATCCGCTACACATCTTCCCATTCTGCTAGCCTTTCTATGTCCTGTTGCAGTCGATCGGTATCATCAACACTGTTTCTCCAATATCGCAATTTTCGAAATGAAATGTTTATACTAAAATAAATAACTCATTGTTATTTAGTTAGTACCTTTTTCCCAGCTCAGGACATCCCCAATGGGATTTGAAGCCAAGTTCGGGGTCACAGGCGGCACGAGCTGAGCGTGGGGATGGAGCCGAAGACATCAGAAACTATCAGTCGCGGTCACTGAGACGTGCACAAGTACTGTGGCATTACCCACTGCAGGACAAAGGGCAAAGGCGGGTGGCTATTGTAATGATCAATAACATGTCATTCTATAGTGGACACTAGGTGGAGCTGTAGAGCTGTATATAGCTGTATGTATAAGACTACACTACCCAGCGGTATGTATATTAAGACTACATTACCCATGAGGCACTAGGCTACCCACAAGGCAGCAGTCAAGATGGATGCCTTTACAGATACTGTACCTAGTCCACATGTGCTCAATAAAAGTGTCCAGCAAAAGCTAGCTGTGTTCATAATAAGAATGTCTACTTATTAATGAACGTAAGAGCTATATTTGTGTGAAGTCAGGTCGGCCATGTTTGTCTGACTTACTGTGTGTCGACCACGATTGTGTGCTGTGTGATGTGGCGGCCATGATTTCCTGAAATTTTCGACCGTGTTTGATTGACATCAGGTCGGCTATGTTTGTATGCCTTGCGTTGGGTCACTCATGATTGTGTGAGGTACGCTGTATCGGCCATGTTTGTGTGACGTGTGGTCTAAATAGTACGAAGCAGTACATAATATTTACAGCAGACTAACTGAATGTGCGACCCATATGGTCTGTGCTGGAGTTTATGCTCTACACGAGCCTCCTCCCACCCCTCTTTAACACCCAATTGAGATCCTACATGCAGAATTCTGAAAAGGTATCCGGACTCAAAGGAAAACAGTAAACAATGCATGCAGGGCAGAACTAGGCCAATACCCATTAATAATCACTATCCAAAAAAGAGCCACCAAATTTTGGAAACACCTAGAAATGAGCAACCCCCAATGCTATCACTACGACGCCCTGAAATGCCAAGAGATGACCATAAAGAAGAATACCCTCAGTCAACTAGTCCTGGGACTCAGTGAAGTAACTACTAACACTACTAACAATAACCAGCCCCAGGACAGTGACAGCGTAACACAAAGTATTTGACCCAACACAATCGTCGCTAAGCAAAAGGAAAAATATCTGACATATTGGGCAGAAACAACAAAAACCCAAAGCAAACTCAATTGCTACTTGGCCCTAAACAGACAATACAACATAGCTGATTACCTGACCATGGTAAAGGACAGTAAACTGAGAAAAATCTTGGCAATGTGCAGACTTAGTGAACATAGCCTGGCGATCGAAAAAAGGTAGACACAGGCAGACCCGGCTACCAAGAGAGGACAGGATATGCTCTCACTGCAGTCAGGGAATGGTGGAGACAGAGATGCACTTCCTCACAGCTTGTAGAAAATATCAGGGCATAAGGGAGAATTTCTACCCAAAATTTACAAAAATATGCCCGGAATTCAGACATTTGAATGACGACCAAAAACTCCCATACCTACTAGGGGAAGAGAGAGATTGCGTAACACTAGCGGCACACTATGTTACAGCTTGCCATAAACAGAGGGACAACCACTAAAGGTAAGAGTATATATAAATTATATGAAAGTATATTTATACACTCATATGTTTATACACTGTACGGATAGATCTGTATTTTTGTGAACAAACATGAATGTTTTCCGATGCTTTGGCAACATAAGATGTAACTTGTCATGCCAATAAAGCGATTTGAATTGAATTGAATTGAATACATCCTTCCATTCATTCTTACTCATGTGCTTATCTAGTATAAACTTAAATGCATCTTTGTTATTCGCCCCAACTGATCCCTGTGTTATCCACTTCCACAATCTAACCACTCTCTGGGTTAAGAAGTCGCTCCTGAATTCCATTTGGTATTAATAAGGGACTATTTTATATTTCTGGCCCTACAGTCGCTCCCTATCAAACACTTTCATTATCGTAAAGAGCTCGATGAGTTCACCCCTCGGTGTTCTCTTTGCTCCAACCTGATGAGCTTCTCTTGATAGTTAGAAACTCTCACTTCTGGTATCATACTAATAAATCGACCTTGCACCTTGTCCAGTTCCTATATGTAATTTTTATAATATACAGACCAGAACTGTTCACAGAACTCCAAGCGTCTGAGGCTGCAGCAGGTGATTGGTGAGAGCGGGTGGCACAGGCGGCCAGAATGCCGTTGCTTTTCGCCACCTTCTCACTCCAGGAGACGAGGAACAGCGAGACGCTGACGGATTTGTCGCTGTGGCTGAAATGCTGCTTCGAACTGTCGCTATTCGTGGGAGGTAGTATAGATGCATAGAAGCATAGAAGACAGGAGCAGGAGTAGGCCGTTCGGCCCCTTCGAGCCTGCTCCGCCATTCAATGAGATCGTGGCTGATCATCCAAATTCAGTACCCTGTCCCTGCCTTCTCCCCATGTCCCTTGATCCCTTTAGCCTCAAGAAATATATCCAACTCTTTCTTGAATATACTTAATGAACTGGCCTCCACCGCCCTCTGTGGCAGAGAATTCCACAGGTTCACCACTCTCTGGGTGAAGAAATTCCTCCTCATTTCAGTCCTAAATGGCTTACCCCTTATCCTTAGACTATGACTCCTGGTTCTGGACTCCCCGGCCATCATAAGCATCCTTCCTGCATCTAGTCGGTCCAGGCCTGACAGAATTTTATAGGTTTCGATGAGATCCCCTCTCAATCTTCTAAACTCCAGTGAGTATAAGCCCAATCGACGCAAACTCTCCTCGTACGTCATTCCTGCCATCCCAGGTATCAGCCTGGTGAATTTTCGCTGCACTCCTTCCATGGCAAGAACGTCCTTCCTCAGGTAAGGTGACCAAAACTGCACACAATACTCAAGGTGCGGTCTCACCAAGGCCCTGTACAACTGCAGCAAGACATCCTTGTTCTTGTACTCGAACCCTCTCGCTACGAAGGCCAACACACCATTTGCCTTCTTAACCACCTGCTGCACCTGCATGCTTACCTTCAGCGACTGGTGCACAAGGACACCCAGGTCTCTTTGCATTTCCCCTTCTCCCAATCTATTGCCATTCAAATAATAATCTGCCTTCCTGTTTTTGCCACCAAAGTGGATAACCTCACATTTATCCACGTTATAGTGCATTGGCCATGTTTCTGCCCAATCACCCAATCAGTCCAAATGGTAGTGGATACAGGACCCTTTAATGATTTCTCCTGAATCCACTGAAACCCGTCGGAAATCAAATCAAATCAACTTTTATCGTCATCGTTAGCGCACGAGTGCAGTACAACGAAATGTAGGCTCGCGGCTCCCGAGAGTGGACATTTAGATTAAGACATTTCAACGTTCGACATTCACTTGGCTTGCAATACATTAACGTAAACATAACCGTGATAAAGCGCATCGGCAGATGTGCAGGCTTGAGAGTTTATTTGTGGAGTTCATTAGGACGACAGCCCCGGGAAAGAAGCCGTTCCTAAATCTGGTCGTACGGGTGCGAATGCATCCGTAGCGTTTCCCAGACGGCAGGAGGGCGAACAGACCGTGGCTGGGGTGGGCAGCGTAGTGTCCGTGTGTAGATAAAGACACTGAAGACAGGAGTTGGTTCATAGGTATTTACTAAGCAAGTCTGGGGGGGTTTCCAAAGGATATGCACAATACACAGGCTTATATAGCCAAGTGGCAGTTACCGGCATTACGCACACCTGGGGCTCTTAAAGGCACATACACCACAATTCCTCCCCTTCTAGCTAACTAGTCCATTGTGGCGACATGCCACCACTGGACATAATCCGCTCACGGCGGCACAGACAGTCTAAGCAGAAGCCCCAGCCGGGGGCCCTTTCCTCCAGCAACTGGTTTCCCGCAGGGACAGGCTGCCGGGAGCACTTCCTCTCTGGGAAGTATTTAAGTGGATGTGCGGGCTTTTCTAGTTCCTGTTTGCCATGTGGTCAGAATAAAGCAGTTGTATTTTCAATAGCTCTGGTCTCGACTCCCACGTTTGCCGCGGTATCTCAACACTGGTGACCCCGACGCTCAGGACGAATCCTAAGCTAGCATGGCGGATACAAAGGCAGTCACGGTTAAATTACCAGACTTTTGGGAGAACCTCGCCGAAGCCTGGTTCGTTCAAGCTGAGTCCAGATTCCGGCTGAAAGGCATTACAGTCGACGCCACGAAGTACGACTACCTCGTCGCCTCGCTCACCTACGCTACAGTCCCCAAGGTTTGGGCAGCGCTGCAGAATCCACCAACGGATGGCAAGTACGAACATCTGAAGGCTGCGCTACTTAAAAAATTTCAAACGTCCTCTTACCAGCGCCACTGCCAACTCCTGCACCTCCCCGGCCTTGGTGACGCTTCACCATCAGACCTGCTTTCCCACATGCTGTCCCTCTCAGACGACAAAAATCCCGGCGCCCTTTTTCGCATGCTTTTCATTCGGCAGCTCCCCGCCAGCATCCGCCCGCTCATTGTGGAGTCTGACTACACGGACCTGAATGATATAGCCGAAAAGGCCGACCGGCTGCTCTCTGCACAGGCAGCTGGCGACGTCGCGCCCGACCTCACGGCAACGACCACAAGGTCTTCCCGGGCCGCTAGGCCCGACCGCCCTACCACTCCGGGTCACTGCTACTACCACACCCGTTTTGGCGCTAGGGCTCAACGCTGCACGCCACCGTGTACCTTCAAACCCCCCCGCCGCACCGGCCCCCGCGATGGCCGCGGGGCAGAAGGAGCCCCTACTGTACGTCACTGACGACAGAACCAACCGCCGATTTCTGTGCGACACAGGGGCCCAGCACAGCATCACCCCCGCCTCCGCCCTCGAGATCCAACGCGGCACACGGGATATCACACTGGCTGCAGCCAACGGCTCTGAAATCCGCACATATGGCGCCCGCATGGTCACGCTCGAACTCGCGAGCCGCCGCTACCGCTGGGAGTTCCTCACAGCCAAGGTCCTCTGCCCACTCATCGGCGCCGATTTCCTACGCGCCCACGGCCTCCTTGTCGATATTCCGAGGCACCGCCTCGTCGACATCAACACTATGGCCCCCATCCCCGGCGCCTTTACCCCGGCCCGTTCGGCCGGCCCGATGACCTACTGCCTTGCCAGAGCCACGGACGACTACTCGGCACTCCTAGCTGAGTTTCCCGCCCTCACTAACCCGACCTTTTCGGCCAAAGCCGCCAAGCATGGTGTGGAACACTATATCCCCACCACCGGCCCCCCAGTTTCTGCCCACGCCCGCAGACTCAACCCGGCCAAGCTGGAAATCGCGCGGGCCGAGTTTACCAACATGGAACAACTCGGCATCATCCGCCGCTCCAGCAGCCCTTGGGCCTCACCCCTCCACATCGCCCCCAAGCCCGGCGGAGGCTGGCGCCCTTGCGGGGACTACCGCCGCCTCAACGACGCCACCACCCCCGATCGGTACCCGGTGCCACACATCCAGGACTTCTCGGCCCGACTGGCCGGACGAACCGTCTTTTCCAAAGTCGACCTGGTGCGCGGTTACCACCAAGTCCCCGTACACCCCGCGGACATCCCCAAAACGGCCGTCATCACCCCATTCGGCCTGTTCGAGTTCCTGAGGATGCCCTTCGGCCTCAAGAATGCAGCACAGGCTTTCCAGCGCCTTATGGACTCAGTCCTCCGGGACCTGAACTTCCTATTCATCTATCTAGACGACATTCTCGTGGCCAGCTCCTCCAAACAGGAACACCTCGAACACCTTCGCATCCTGTTCGGGCGCCTAGCCCAACACGGGCTCATCCTCAGCCCGGCAAAGTGCCAATTCGGCCTAACCGAGATCGATTTTCTCGGTCACCACATCACCCCTGCTGTGGCCGTCCCCCTGCCAACAAGGTGCAGGCCGTCCAGCAATTCCCCCGCCCCACAACCATCAAGGGCCTCCAGGAGTTCCTCGGGATGGTGAACTTCTACAACAGGTTCATCCCCAGAGCCGCAGCCCTCATGAAGCCCCTATACGACTCCCTCCGAGGAAAATCCGGCAAGATGGACGTAGCCTGGACCACTGACACGGCAGCCGCCTTCGACGCCACCAAAAACGCGCTCGCCGACGCCACTCTGCTCGAGCACCCGAGGGCCGATGCCCGGGTCGCGCTCACCACCGGCGCCTCCGACCACGCGGTCGGGGCCGTGTTCGAGCAGTGGGTCAATGGCGCGTGGCAGCCACTTGCCTTCTACAGCCACCAACTGCGCCCCCCGGAGGTCAAATACTCCACTTTCGACCGCGAGCTTCTCGCACTCCACCTGTCGGTCCGCCATTGCAGGTTCCTCCTGGAAGGCCGCCCCTTCACCGCGTATGTGGACCACAAGCCACTCACATACGCGATGGCCAAGCACACCGAACCCTGGTCCGCTAGGCAGCAACGCCAGCTCGCGGCCGTCTCCGAGTTTACTACGGACATTCAGCACGTCTCCGGTAGAGACAACGTGGTCGCCGACTGCCTTTCCCATCCCGCCATCTGTGCGAATCACCTCGTGGTCGACTACGCACAACTAGCAGCGGCCCAGCTCACGGACCCAGACCTCCTCTCGGCGGCTACCAGCCTGCCAGGGCTACGCCTAGCCAAGGTCACGCACCGGCCCGAAGCCACGGCAGTCACGTGCGACGTCTCACTCGGCCAACCCAGGCCGGTCATCCCTGAGACCTGGCGCCGCCGCGTCTTCAACGCGCTCCACGGGCTCTCTCACCCGGGTTCCCGCGCATCCGTCAAACTCCTCTGCAAGCGCTTCGTCTGGCGCGGCCTTAGCAGAGATGTTCGGACTTGGGCCACCTCCTGCCTCACCTGCCAACGGGCTAAGGTACAGCTGCACACCAAAGCACCCCTGGGAGACTTCGAGGTACCCAGCCGTCGCTTCGACCACGTACACGTCGACATCGTCGGTCCCCTGCCACCATCGCAAGGCCAAACTTATCTCCTCACGATGGTCGACCGCTACACACGCTGGCCTGAGGCAGTGCCGCTGACCTCCACCACCACAGCCGACATCGCCAGGGCATTCGTTAACACCTGGGTTGCGAGGTTCGGCGTACCGGCCGACATAACCTCCGACAGAGGCGCCCAGTTCACCTCCGAACTCTGGACGGCCACAGCACGCAACCTCGGGGTGACGCTCCACCGCACCACGGCGTACCACCCGCAGGCCAACGGACTTTGTGAATGCTTCCACAGGTCACTCAAGGCCTCACTCCGCGCCGGCCTGCAGGACAGTACCTGGACTGACCGCCTACCGTGGGTGCTACTCGGCCTACGCACCGCGGTCAAGGAAGACCTCCAGTCCTCGGCAGCGGAGTTAGTCTACGGACAACCGCTGCACGTCCCAGGCGAATTAATTCCGGAGCCTACCAAGCCTTGGTCGGCCGAACAGCAGCGGCTCGACTCTTTCTCTTCCGCTCAGCAGTTCGCCCCACTTCCGGTCAATCGACACGGCGAACTCGCACCTCACGTCCCGCCAAATTTACAGCAGGCGCGCTTCGTCTTCATGCGACACGACGCGAACCGCGGGCCCCTGCGACCCCCGTACGACGGTCCGTACGAGGTACTACAAACCGGGGACAAGGTATTCAAGCTGCGACTCGGCGACAGGGTCGAGACAGCTCCATCGACCGGCTCAAACCAGCACACACAGAACCAGGGGAACAGGTCCCCGTGGCCCAGCCTCCAACTAGAGGCCGTCCCCCCGGCAAGCCAGCACAGCCGGCGGCGAACCGCCCGACCCAACCAACCAGACCGGCGACCACTCAGAGCCGCTGCGGCAGAACCATTAGACCACCGTCACGACTCGTCCACTCCTCCTAAGCGGATTCTGGGGGGAGCTCTGTGGCGACACGCCACCACTGGACATAATCCGCTCACAGCAGCACAGACAGTCGAAGCAGAAGCCCCCAGCCGGGGGCCCTTTCCTCCAGCAACTTGTTTCCCGCAGGGACAGGCTGCCGGGAGCACTTCCTGTCTGGGAAGTATTTAAGTGGATGCGCGGCCTTTTCTAGTTCCTGTTTGCCATGTGGATGGAATAAAGCAGTTGTGTTTTCAATAGCTCTGGTCTCGACTCCCACGTTTGCCGCGGTATCTCAACAAAACCACTCTTTGTTTATTGAGAGAGACACAGAAAATACTTTGATTGAAGTGATAACGTACAATTCGATTTGGTTCGAATGTTTGAAATAGGAGATTAAAATTTGTGAGTAAAATGACGTTTGTTTCCTGCTTTTAATTGCGAAGTACCTAAAATAATTCAACACTCCTTGTGACAAGAGCAGGGATTAATATTGTGGAGAATGTTTGAGAGAAAAACACTAGAAGCGAAATTGGTAAATTATAAATCTTTACGTCAACATATCAGTAAACATTTGCAAGTCAGTCTGACTGGTTTTGCTGTCCAGGAAGAAAAACAAGTGTTTATTTCTGTTAAGTCATAGCTTTGCCTGCTTTTTGTTTATAATTCAGTGACACAAATTGTGTGTATATTTGTAAATTGTAAAATAACAGCAATAAATCACATTTCTGTGACATTCTTTCTGTCTTAAACGATTCAATTTGTGGCTCGGAATCTTGAAGCTTCTTTACCTGAAAGGTTTGAATGGTTAAAGTTGATCTCAGCTATCTAAAGCTGTTTGCGACATTCCTGCATTGTGGAACAGTATGATGTCTTTGCAGAGACAGGAATTCGCATTGTTGAATGGAAGTTTTTCTGATCTGTTGCATCCTGTGCAGATCAGAAACAGGTAAAGGTGTTCATAGTAAACAGCCCAAGACAATGCTTAAACAATGTCTGGCCAATGTCAGAGACTTCAAGCACAGGACATGTGGAATATACAAAACCCCATAGCCCTGTATAAATCCCAAACTAATCACACTGCCCCGATCTCTCCCGATAGCCCTGTATGAATCCCAAACTATTACCAATGCCCCGCTCTCTCCCGATAGCCCTGTACCAACCCGGAACTAATCCCACTGCCCCCGTCTCTCCCCAAAGCCCTGTATCAATCCCTAACTAATCACACTGCCCCGCTCTCTCCCCATAGCCCTGTATCAATCCCAAAGTAATCACACTGCCCCGATCTCTCCCAATAGCCCTGTATCAATCCCAAACTATTCCCAATGCCTCGCTCTCCCGATAGCCCTGTTTCAATCTCAAACTAATCCCACTGCCCAGATCTCTCCTGATAGCCCTGTATCAATCATCAAACTAATCCCACTGACCCGCACTCTCCCCGCAGCCGTGTATCCATCCCTAAACTATTCTCACTGCTCCGCTCTCTCCCCATAGCCCTGTATCAATCCCAAACTATTCCCACTGCCCCGCTCTCTCCCAATAGCCCTGTATCAGTCGCAAACTAATCCCACAGCCCCGCTCTCTCCCCATAGCCCTGTATCAATCCCAAACTAATCCCAACGGCCCCGCACTTTCCCCATAGCCCTGAATCAATCCCCAAACTAATCCCACTGCCCCGCTCTCTCCCCATAGCCATGTTTCAATCCCCAAACTAATCCCACTGCCCCGCTCTCCCCCCATAGTGCTGCATCAATCCCAAACTAATCACACTGCCCCACTCTCTCCCCATAGCCCTGTATCAATCCCAAACTAATCCCACGGCCCCGCTCTCTCTCCATAGCCCTGTATCAATCCCAAACTAATCCCACGGCCCCGGACTTTCCCCACAGCCTTGTATCAATCCCCAAACTAATCCCACTGCCCCGCTCTCTCCCCAAAGCCATGTTTCAATCCCCAAACTAATCCCACTGCCCCGCTCTCTCCCCATAGCCCTGTATCAATCCCAAACTAATCCCACTGCCCCGCTCTCTTCCCATAGTCCTGCATCAATCCCAAACTAATCACACTGCCCCACTCTCTCCCCATAGCCCTGTATCAATCCCCAAAACTAATCCCACTGCCCCGCTCTCTCCCCATAGCCCTTTATCAATCCCAAACTAATCCAACTGCCCCGCTCTCTCCCCTTAGCCCTGTATCAATCCCAAACTAATCCCACTGCCCCGCTCTCTCCCCATAGCCCTGTATCAATCCCAAACTAATCACACTGCCCCGATCTCTCCCGATAGCCCTGTATCAATCCCAAACTATTCCCAATGCTTCGCTCGCTCCCGATAACCCTGTATCAATCCCAAACTAATCAGACTTCCCTGCTCTCACCCCATAGCCCTGTATCAATCCCCAAACTAATCCCACTGCCCCGCTCTCTCCCCATAGCCTAGTATCAATCCCCAAACTAATCCCATTGCCCCGCTCTCCACCCATAGCCCTGTATCAATCCCCAAACTAATCCCACTGCCCCGCTCACTCCCCATAGCTCTGTATCAATTCCAAACTAATCCCACTGCCCCGCTCACTCCCGAGAGCCCTGTATCAATCCCAAACTAATCCCACTGCCTCAATCTTTCCCGATAGCCCTGTATCAATCCCCAAACGAATCCCACTGCCCCGCTCACTCCCGATAGCCCTGTATCAATCCCAAACTAATCCCACCGCCCCGCTCTCCCCCATAGCCCTGCATCAATCCAAAACTAATCCCACTGCCCCGCTCTCTCCCCATAGTCCTGCATCAATCCCAAACTAATCCCACTGCCCCGCTCTCTCCCCATAGCCCTGTATCAATCCCAAACTAATCACACTGCCCCGCTCTCTCCCCATAGCCCTGTATCAATGCCAAAGTAATCACACTGCCCGTATCTCTCCCGATAGCCCTGTATCAATCCCAAACTATTCCCAATGCCTCACTCTCTCCCGATAGCCCTGTATCAATCCCAAACTAATCACACTGCCCCGCTCACTCCCCATAGCTCTGTATCAATCCCAAACTAATCCCACTGCCCCGCTCACTCCCGAGAGCCCTGTATCAATCCCAAACTAATCCCACCGTCCTGCTGTCTCCCGATAGCCCTGTATCAATGCCAAACGAATCACACTGCCCTGCTGTCTCCCCATGGCCCTGTATCAATCCCCAAACTAATCCCACTGCCCCGCTCTCTCCCCGGGGCCCTGTATCAATCCCAAACTAATCCCACCGCCCCGCTCTCTGCACATAGCCCTGTATCAATCCCAAACTAATCCCACTGCCCCGCTCTCACCCCAAAGCCCTGTATCAATCCCAAACTAATCCCACTGCCCCGCTCTCTCCCCATAGTCCTGCATCATTCCCAAACTAATCACACTGCCCGATCTCTCCCGATAGCCCTGTAACAATCCCCAAACTAATCCCACTGCCCTGCTCTCTCCCCATAGCCCTGTATCAATCCCAAACTAATCCCACTGCCCGGCTCTCTCCCCATAGCCCTGTATCAATCCCAAGCTAATCCCACTGCCTTGCTCTCTTCCCATAGTACTGCATCAATCCCAAATTGATCCCACTGCCTCGCTCCCCCCTGCATCAATCCCAAACTAATTCCACTGCACCCGTGTCTCTCCATAGACCTGAATCAATCCCAAACTAATCACACTTCCCCGCTCTCTCCCCATAGCCCTGTATCAATCCCCAAACTAATCCCACTGCCCCGCTCTCACCCCAAAGCCCTGTATCAGCAGGAACCCTGGCTGATTTCACCTCTCTCTCTAACCCAGGGGTCACTGGACAGTGATCAGGAGCACGAGCCCTGGCTGATTTCCCCTCTCTCTCTAACCCAGGGGTCACTGGACTGTGATCAGGAGCAGGAACCCTGGCTGATTTCCCCTCTCTCTAACTCAGGTATCACTGGACAGTGATCAGGAGCAGGAACCCTCGCTGATTTCCCCTCTCTCTAATCCAGGGGTCACTGGACAGTAATCAGGAGCAGGAACCCTGGCTGATTTCCCATCTGTCTCTAACCCATGGGTCACTGGACAGTGATCAGGAGCAGGAATCCTGGCTGATTTCCCCTCTCTCTAACACAGAGGTCACTGGATAGTGATCATGAGCGGGATAAGCATGGGATTGATACAGGGCTATGGGGAGAAAGTGGGGCAGTGGGATTACTTTGGGGATTGATACAGGGCTATGGGGAGAAAGCGGGGCAGTGGGATTAGTTTGGATATAACAGAGGGCTATGGGGAGAATGCAGGGCAGTGGGATTAGTTTGGAGATTGATACAGGGCTATGGGGAGAGAGCGCGGCAGTGGGATTAGGTTGGGGACTGATACAGGGCTATGGGGAGAGAGCGAGGCAGTGGGATTAGGTTGGCGATTGATAAAGGGCTAACAGGAGAGAGCAGGGCAGTGGGATTAGTTTGGGACTGAGACAGAGGGTTGTCAAGTAGCTGTTCCCAGTCCACTTTGGACAGATCCTGCCTTATCATATTAAAATCGGCCTGTTGTTTGCTAAATTTCCCCACTGAATTCATTGTTAATCTGCTTTATCAAAACGTGCCTGGATCTCCTGGTATATTTCAATACTGAACCTCGGTAGATTAAATAAAAGTGTTACCGTGATTTGATTTAACTGCAGAGGAGGGATTCACATGCGGTTGAATGTTGGTCTGCAGATATCTGGGTACACCTTAGAAAAATGAAGCTAATAAAAGACAATTAAAGTCTGTTCTGGGTATTCTTACTGAGATTTGAATGAATTTTAGGCCGTGAGACTCACTGTCTTATACACAGGAGTGAAGGATTACATCAAACAAAGATAATGGCCCTGAAATCATGGTCTCCGTACCAACGACTTAGGCCTTGGTAGAGGCCCCGCAAGTTCCGTGTTTAGGTCTGCGCTGTGTATGCGCTGAATCCCCGGACTTGCAATCTTTCAAGGTTTGCTACAGAATCGATAGAGTAAAGCTCTCTTTAAACTAGCCCACCAAAAACTCCCAGGGCAGGAACAACACGGGTTAGATACAGAGTGAAGCTCCCTCTAAACTGTCCCATCAAAAACTCCCAGGGCAGGAACAACACGGGTTAGATACAGAGTGAAGCTCCCTCTACACTGTCCCATCAAACACTCCCAAGGCAGGTACTGCACGGGTTAGATACAGAGTAAAGCTCCCTCTATGCTGTCCCATCAAACACTCCCAAGGCCGGTACAGCACGGGTTAGATATAGAGTAATGCTCCCTCTACACTGTCCCATCAAACACTCCCAAGGCAGGTACCGCACGGGTTAGATACAGACAAAAAGCTCCCTCTACACTGTCCCATCAAACATTCCCAAGGCAGGTGCTGCACGGGTTAGCTATATATAGTAATGCTCCCTCTACACTGTCCCATCAAACACTCCCAGGGCTATGGGGAGAGAACGTGGCAGTGGGGTTAGTTTGGGAATGATGCAGGGCTATGGGCAGAGAGTGGGGCAGAGGGATTAGTTTGGAATTGATGCAGGGCTATTGGGAAAAGTTTGGGATTGATGCAGGGCTATGGGGAGAGAGTGGGGCAGTGGGATTAGTTTGGGATTGATTCAGGGCTATGGGGGGAGAGCAGGGCAGTGGGATTAGTTTGGGATCAAGACAGAGCTATGGGGGGAGAGCGGGGCAGTGGGATTAGTTTGGGATTGATGAAGGGCTTTGGGGAGAGAGCGGGGCAGTAAGATTAATTTGGGATTGATACAGGGCTATCGGGAGAGATTGGGGCAGTGTGATTAGTTTGGGATTGATACAGGGCTATGGGGAGAGAGCGGGGCAGTGGGACTAGTTTGCGATTGATACGGTGCTACCGGGAGAAAGCGGGCCTTTGGGATTAGTTTGGGATTGATACAGGGCTATGGGGAGAGAGCGGGGCAATGTGATTAGTTTGGGATATATACAGGGCTATCGGGAGAGATAGGGGCAGTGGGATTTGTTTGAGATTCATACAGGGCTATCGGGAGTGAGAGGCATTTGGAATAGTTTGGGATTGATACAGGGCTATGGGGAGAGAGCGGGGCAGTGTGATTAGTTCGGGATTGATACAGGGCTATGGGGAGAGACGGGGGCAATGGGATTAGTTTGGGATTGATACAGGGCTATGGGGAGAGACGGGGGCAATGGGATTAGTTTGGGATTGATACAGGGCTATGGGGAGAGAGAGGGGCAGTGTGATTAGTTCGGGATTAATACAGGGCTATGGCGAGAGACGGGGGCAATGCGATTAGTTTGGGTTTGATGCAGTGCTATCGGGAGAAAGTGGGTCTTTGGGATTAGATTGGGATTGATACAGGGCTATCGGGAGACATCGGGATAGCCCTGTATCAATCCCAAACTAATCCCACTGCCCCGCTCTCACCCCATAGCCCTGTATCAATCCCAAGCTAATCCCACTGCCCTGCTCTCTCCCCATAGCCCTGTATCAATCCCAAACTAATCACACTGCCCCGATCTCTCCCGATAGTCCTGCATCAATCCCAAACTAATCCCACTGCCCCGTGCTCTCGCCATAGCCGTGTATCAATCCCAAACTAATCACACTGCCCCGCTCTCACCCCATAGCCCTGTATCAATCCCCAAAGTAATCCCACTGCCCAGCTCTCTCCCGATAGCCCTGTATCAATCCCAAACTAATCACACTGCCTCGCTCTCCCCCCATAGACCTGAATCAATCCCAAACTTATCCCAGTGCCCCGCTCTCTCCCCGTAGACCTGCATCAGTCCCAAACTAATCCCACTGCCCCGCTCTCACCCCATAGCCGTGTATCAATCCCAAACTAATCACACTGCCCCGCTCTCTCCCCACAGCCGTGTAACAATCCTAAATTAATCACACTGCCCCGCTCTCAGCCCATAGCCCTGCATCAATCCCCAAAGTAATCCCACTGCCCAGCTCTCTTCCCATAGCCCTGTATCAATCCCAAACTAATCCCACTGCCTCGCTCTCCCCCCATAGCCCTGTATCATTCCCAAAGTAATCCCACTGCCCCGCTCTCACCCCACAGCCCTGTATCAATCCCAAACTAATCCCACTGCCCTGCTCTCACCCCATAGCCCTGTATCAATCCCAAACTAATCACACTGCCTCGCTCTCCCCCCATAGCCCTGTATCTATCCCCAAACTAATCCCAATGCCCCGCTCTCTTCCCTTAGCCCTGTATCAATCCCAAACTATTCCCAATGCCTCGCTCTCTCCCGATAGCCCTGTATCAATCCCAAACTAATCCCACTGCCCCGCTCTCTCCCCATAGCTCTGTATCAATCCCAAACTAATCCCACTGCCCCGCTCTCCCCCTAAAGCCCTGCATCAATCCCAAACTAATCCCCACTGCTCCGCTCTCTCCCCATAGCCCTGTATCAATCCCAATCGAATCCCACTGCCCCGCTCTCTCCCCATAGTCCTGAATCAATCCCAAACTAATCCCACTGCCCGGTTCTCTCCCTATAGCCCTGTATCATTCCAAAACTAATCACACTGCCCCGCTGTCAACCCAAAGCCCAGTATCAATGCTGAACTAATCCCACTGCTCCGCTCTCACCCCAAAGCCCTGTATCAATCGCAAGCTAATGACATTGCCCCGCTCTCAACTCATAACCCTTCATCAATCCCAAACTAATCCCACTGCCCCGCTCTCTCCCCATAAACCTGTATCAATCCCAAACTAATCCCACTGCCCCGCTCACTCCCGATAGCCCTGTATCAATCCCAAACTAATCCCACTGCCCTGAAATCTCCCCATAGCTCTGTATCAATCCCAAACTAATTCCACTGCCCCGCTCTCTCCCCATAACCCTGTATCAATCCCAAACAAATCACACTGCCCCGCTCTCACCCCATAGCCCTGTATCAATCCCAAACTAATTCCACTGCCCCGCTCTCTCCCCATAGCCCTGAATCAATCCCAAACTAATCCCACTGTCCCGCTCTCTCCAGATAGCCCTTTATCAATCCCAAACTAATCCCAATGACCGCTCTCTCCCCATCGCCCTGTACCAGTCGCAAACTAATCACAATGCTCCGATCTCTCCTGATAGCCCTGTATCAATCCCAAACTAATCCCACTGCCCCGCGCTCTCCCCATAGTCCTGTATCAATCCAAACTAATCCCACTGCCCCGCTCTCTTCCCATAGTCCTGCATCAATCCTGAATTAATCACGCTGCCCCGCTCTCACCCCATAGCCCTGCATCATTCCCAAACTAATCCCACTGACGCGCTCTCACCCCATAGCCCTGCATCAATCTCAAACTAATCCCACTGCCCCGCTCGCTCCCCATAGTCCTGTATCAATCCCAAACTAATCACCCTGCCCCGCTCTCACCCCATAGACCTGTATAATCCCCAAACTAATCCCACTGCCCCGCTCTCTGCCCATAGCTCTGTATCAATCCCAAACTTGTCCCACTGACCCGCTCTCTCCCCATAGACCTGTATCAATCGCAAACTAATCCCAATGCCCCGTACTCTCCCCATAGCCCTGTATGAAACCCAAATTAATCACACGACCCCAATCTCTCCCGATAGCCCTGTATCAATACCAAACTAATCCCACTGTCCCGCTCTCTCCCGATAGCCCTGTATCAACCCCAAACTCATCCCAAAGACCCGCTTTCTCCCGATAGCCCTGTATCAATCCCAAAGACCCGCTTTCTCCCGATAGCCCTTTATCAATTGCAAACTAATCCCACTGTCCCACTCTCTCCCCATAGCCCTGTATTAATCCCAAACTAATCACACTGCTCCGATGTCTCCCGATTGCCCTGTATCAATCCCAAACTATTCCCAATGCCTTGCTCTCTCCCAATAGCCCTGTATCATTCACAAACTAATCCCACTGCCACGTTCTCTCCCCATAGCCCTGGGAGTGTTTGATGGGACAGTGTAGAGGGAGCATTACACTATATCTAACCCGTGCGGTACCTGCCTTGGGTGTGTTTGATGGGACAGTGTAGAGGGAGCTTTA
>NW_028225184.1:18289335-18290954 GCF_052327205.1 Somniosus microcephalus
GTTAGAGAGAGAGGGGAAATCAGCCAGGGTTCCTGCTCCTGATCTCTGTCCAGTGACCCCTGAGTTAGCGAGAGGGGAAATCAGCCAGGGTTCCTGCTCCTGATCACTGCCCAGTGACCCCTGGGTTAGAGAGAGGGGAAAATCAGCCAGAGTTCCTGCTCCTGATCATTGTCCAGTGACCCCTGGGTTAGAGAGAGAGGGGAAAATCAGCCAGGGTTCCTGCTCCTGATCATTGTCCAGTGACCCCCTGGGTTAGAGAGAGAGGGAACTCAGCCAGGGTTATTTAAATCATGTTGCGAGAAAGGGAAATAGTTTGTCCCTCCGTTTGTACCTCAGAATCTTAGAGACGGAGGGAACGGCAACAGAAAAAGAGGAAACAACATCTCCAAAAACTGATCCCAACTCATCGCCAAGGCTGGGGATAGATAACCTCGCCGCCTTCTTCGGAAGTTTAACCACTTTATTCACTTTCTGATTGGAGCTCCGTTTGGAATTAGACTTTATTTTGTCGGATGTTTAACGACAGCATTGAAGGGGGAAGGAGAAACTTGGAGCAACTTCTTCTGTCAAAGCTGCAGTGAGACTTGAAAGAATTTAAAGATTTTTAATGAACTTTTCACCAAAAATGAGTGTAAAAAACACTTTTTCCCCCTAAGATTCGAACATGATTTTGGAAGAGACTGAAGCAAAAGCCAATTTTCCCCTCACCTAAACAAGTTTCAACCAGGTCTTGATGTCCAAATGCTTTTAAAGAGCTCTGAAATGGTTAAAATGTTTTCAAATTGAAATATCTCAAGATTTGATTTTGAGTGATTGACTGAAGTGAGTAGCTTTACACAAACATGCAACCATGGTGTTGAGGAGGGGGAAGGTAGGGGAGGATTTGTAGGAGTTACATATTACTTTTGAATGACTTTTTAAAAATATACCATTAAGACATTTAGGAAGAGAACCAAGAAAGGGGAAAAACACAAACCATTTTATAATGTCTGTCGTTCGATAGTCCTAACAAGTCGCAGGAATAACGTAAATATAGATTTCCTCTTAAACATTTAGTGGAGTGTTAATTGAAGCAAGTGTTATGTAATGATGTATAAAAATTGCAGGAAGCTACTTTAGTAGAAACCACTCTTTGTTTATTGAGAGAGACACAGAAAATACTTTGATTAAAGTGATAACGTACAATTCGATTTGGTTTGAATGTTTGAAATAGGAGATTAAAATTTGTGAGTATAATGACGTTTGTTTCCTGCTTTTAATTGCGAAGTACCTAAAATAATTCAACACTCCTTGTGACAAGAGCAGGGATTAATATTGTGGAGAATGTTTGAGAGAAAAACAATAGAAGCAAAATTGGTAAATTATAAATCTTTACGTCAACATATCAGTAAACATTTGCACGTCAGTCTGACTGGTTTTGCTGTCCAGGAAGAAAAACAAGTGTTTATTTCTGTTAAGTCATAGCTTTGCCTGCTTTTTGTTTATAATTCAGTGACACAAATTGTGTGTATATTTGTAAATTGTAAAATAACAGCAATAAATCAAATTTCTGTGACATTCTTTCTCAAATTTCTGTGACATTCTTTCTGTCTTAAACGATTCAATTTGTGGCTCGGAAT